>NC_092004.1:11238479-11539313 GCF_044704955.1 Pristiophorus japonicus | reverse complement strand
CTCTATCTCTATCTCCCTATCGCTCTGTCCCTCTCTCTCTTGATCCATCACTCTCGCTCTCTCTCTGCCTCTCTCTCTGTCTGAGTGTGTGTCTCTCTCTCTCGCTCTGTCTGTCTGCCTATCTCTGTCTCTCTGTATCTGTATGTCGATCTCTCTCCGTCTCTTTATCTCTCTCTGCCTCACTCGGTCTCTCACTCTCTCTCTCCCTCTCACTCTCTGTCGCACTCTGTGTCTGTCTCTGTCTTTCTCTCTGTGTTTCACTCTGTCCTTGACTCTCTCTCGCGCTGACACTCACTTAGTCTCTCTCTCTCCCAGTCTCCCTCTCTCGCTCTGTATTTTTCCTGCCTCCCTCTCTCAATTTCACCTGACTCTCTCTCTCTGTCTGTCTCACTCTTCTCTCTCTCTTTCTCTCTCTCTCCCGCTCTCTCTCTCTCACTCTGTCCCTTCTATCACTCTCTCTCTCTCTCTGTCCTGTTTCTGCCTCGCTCTGTCTCTCTCTATCTCTCTGCCTCTATCTCTCTGTCTCTTTCTCTACCTCTGTCTTTCACTCTCTCTCGCTCTCTTTCTCTCTCTCTGTCTTTCTCTCTCTGACTCTCTCTCGCTCTCTCTGTGTCTTGCTCTTTCTCGCTCTCTCTCTGTCTCTCTCTCTCTCGCTGTCCATCTGTCTCTCAGATTTTCTCTCTCTCTGACTCTCTCTCAGCCTCTTTCTCTGTTTTTGTTTCTCTCTTTCTGTCTTTCTCTATCTGTCTTTGTCTCTCTCTTTCTCTCTCTATCTGTCCCTCTTTCTCTATCTCCCTCTCTGTCTCTCTAGCTCTCTCTCTTTTCCTGTCTCTCTCTCTCTCTCTTGCTCTGTATTTTTCTATGTCTCTCCTTCTCTTTCTCTATGCCTCTCTCTCTCTGTCTCTCTCTCTCACTCTCTCTGTGTGTCTTTCTCTCGCTCTCTGTCTGTTCCTCTCTCATTCTCTCTCTCATTCTGTCTGTCTCTCTCTCTCTCACTCTCTCTCACCGTCTGTCTCTCTATCTCTTTCTCTATATCTCTGTCTCTGCCTGTCTCTCAATCTCTTTCTCTCTCTTTCTCGCTATCTGTCTCTCTCTTTCTCTCTCTCTTTCTATCTCTCTCTATGTCTCTCTCTCTCTATGATTCTCTGACTCTCTACATATATCTGTCTGTCTGTCTCTCTCTATCTGTGTATACCTCTCTCTCACTGTCCCTGTCTCTTTCTCTGTCTCTCTCTCTCTCTGTCTCTCTATCTCTCTCGATCTCTGTCTCTCGCTCTCTCTCTCTCACTCTCGCTGTGTCTCTGTCTCTGTCTTTCTCTCTCTGTTTCTCTCTATGTCTTCCTATCTCTGACTCTTTCCTCTCCCTCACTCTATCTCTCTCACTCTCTCTTTCTCGCTCTCCGTGTGCCTTGTCTCTCTCTCTGTTCCTTTCTCTGTCTCGTCCTCTCTGTCTCTCACGTTCTGTCAGTCTCTCGCTATCTCTCTCTGTCCCTCTCTCTCTTTATCTCTCTCACTCTGATTCTCTCGCTCTGTCTGTCTCTCTCTCTCTGTATCTCTCGCTCTGTATCTCTCTCTTTCTCTGTCTCTCTATCTGTTTATCTCTGAAATACTCCATCTCTGTCTCTCTCTCACTCTCTCTCTCTCTCTCTCTCTCTCTCTCTCTCTCTCTCTCACTCTCTCTGTCTCTCTCTCTCTCTCTCTCACTCTCTCTCTCTCTCTCTTTCTGCCTCTCTGACTCTCTATATATCTCTGTCTCTGAATTTCTCTCGATCTGTGTATATTTCTATCTCTCTCTCCCTCTCTCTCTCTCTGTCCCTCACTCTCTCATTCTCTCGCATATTGTCTCTCTCTTTCTGTATATCTTTCCCTATCTATATATCTTTATCTCTTTATCTGTTTCTAGCCCTCTCTCTCTCTCCCTCTCTCCGTCTCTCTCTCTCTCTCTCTCTCTCTCTCGCTATCTCTATCTCGCTCGCTCTTTCAACCTGTCTCTCACTTAATTTTTCTTTATCTCTCTCTATCTCTATCTCATTCTCTCTATCTCTCTTGCTTTCCCGCACTGTCTTTCACTCTCTGGTTCTCTCTCTTGCTCCCTCTCACATTATCTCTTTCGGTCTCTCTCACTGTCTCTCTCTCTCTGTCTCTCTCTATCACCATTTCTCTCTCTATCTGCCTGTTTCCCTCTCACTTTCTCGCTCTCTTGCTCTCTCTCTCTCTCTCTCGCTCTATCTGTCTCTATCACTCTCTCTCTCTCTCGCTCTGTCTTTCTCTATTGCTGTCTTTCTCTCTCTCTCTTTCGCTCTCTCTCTATATATCTTTCTCTCTCTCTATCTCACTCTCTCTCTCTCTCTATCTCACTCTATCTGTCTCTTTCTCTTTCTCCCTCTCTCCCTGCGTCTCTGTCTCTCTCTCACATCTCTGTCTCTCCCTCTCTATATATCTCCATCTCTCGCTATTTTCTCCATCTCTCTCTCTCTCCCTCTGTCTGTTTCTCTCCCCCTATCTCTCTGTCTCTCTCTCTTTCTTTCTGTATTTCTGTGTCTTCCCCTCTGTCTAGCTCTCTCTCTCGGTATCTCTCTCTTTGTGCTTGTTTCTCTCTGTCTGTCTCGCTCTGCATCTTTCTTTCTCTCTCTCTGCCTCTGTCTATTTCACCCTCTCTCTCTGAGTCTCACTCTATCTCTCTCTGTCTCTCCCACTACCTCTGTCACTCTCTCTCTCTCTCTCTGTGTCTCTCTCTCTCTCGCTCTCTCCGTCTGCCTATGTCTGTCTCTCTCGCTCCCTGTCTCTCTATCTCTCTGTCTCTCTCTCTCTCTCTCTCTCTCTCTCTATCTGTGCCTATCCCTCTCTTTATCTATCTGTGTCTATCCCTCCTCTCTCTCTCTCTCTGTCTCACTCTCTCGCTGTCTCTCTCTGTCTCTCTCTGCCTTTCTGTGTAGTTACGCCTATCTCTCTTTCTCTCTCTCTCCCTCTCTCTCACTCGCTCTCTTTCTGTCTCTGTTTCTCTCTCTCTCTAGCTTCCAACGTTAGCTGTCCCTCTGTCTCTCTCTCTCTCTCTTGCTCTGTATCTCTCTCTCTATATATCTCTCTGACTTTCTCTGTCTTCCCCACTGACACGCGCTCTCTCTGTTTTTCTTTGTCCCTCTACTGGGATCAAGGTATGGTATGGGACGGGGTTCGGTTTGGTTGGGGCCGTGTTTGTTTCGGTTGGGGCCAGGTTTGTTTCGGTTGAGTTCAGAGAGGTTAGATGCAGGAAGAATGTTCCCAATGTTGGAGAAGTCTAGAACCAGGGGTCACAGTCTAAGGATAAGGGGTAAGCCATTTAGGACCGAGATGAGGAGAAACTTCTTCATCCAGAGAGTGGTGAATCTGTGGAATTCTCCACAACAGAAGGTTGTTGAGGCCAATTCACTAAATATATTCAAAAAGGAATTAGATGAAGTCCTTAGTACTAGGAGGATCAAGGGGTACGGCGAGAAAGCAGGAATGGGGTACTGATTTTGCATGTTCAGCCATGAACTCACTGAATGGCGGTGCAGGCTAGAAGGGCCGAGTGGCCCACTCCTGCACCTATTTACTATGTTTCTATGTTTCTATGTTCCAAGCGAATGGTTTGGATTTGGATGCAAACACCATCCTGGAAGTGTAGGATCAAGGTCATGGAATTCTCTCTCGTTCTCAGGCTCTCCTGCATGAATATATTTGCTGGGGATTTAAGACCTGTGTTCGGCTCCATTTATATGTTATTCGATTAATGCAAAATATGTCACAGTTAATAGAGTGAGGCGATAAATTGAAAAGCAGGAATTAGAATCAGTTGTATAGTGTTCATTAATTGTTCGTTTTACTGATGATCTTCTTAAACTTTCTCATGTTCACCAGTCAGTCTATTACCTTCTGCAGTATATCCCTATTGTCCTCATTTTCTACTGCACTTCTTCATGTTGTATCATCGATGACTATAAAATGATACAGTATATATGCAAATGTAGCTGATGAATAAATATATAAAAAGGAGTCCTGCTGTCATCGACCCCTGAGCTGGACAGCTGTATAGCACCCTTCAGTCTGAACAACAACCAGACACCAATATTCTCTGTTATCTGTCTCTCAGGCATTGTCATGTCCATGCTGCACTGGCTCTTTTATCCTAAGGTGTAGAAATTTATGAACTAGTTGTTGAGCGATAGTTTGTCAAACGCCTTTTCAAAATCTGTATCATCATCATCTGCTGTAAATCTCCTTTAGAGAAAAGCCTCTTCAATATTGGATGAAAAGCATCTGATTATTGATTAAAAAGCAATAATGATCAGTAAAGGCAGCCATCTATAGCTGTGTGAGGTTTGGGAATTTGATCAGTAATTCGGAAGTTTAAATAGCGGAGCAGGCTCGAGAAGCAATTGGGCTACTCCTGCGCCTATTTCTTCTGTTATGTCACTTTGTACCACTGCTTTTCAGGAAGGTTGGTGAAGATATTATTTATATCAACTACAAGAACCGTCGCCCTTTTTACATCAGCCTCACTTTGTGTCACTCCATATCTAACAATGCACCAAATATCTTTAGCTCCTCTCCATCACCGCAATTTCCTCTGACTCTACTCACCGCACCCAAAATCCTCAGATCCATCCCACAGAAAATCCTCAGACGTTATCCATCCCGCACAATATCCTCAGCTCCTCCCCCTCCACCCAATATCCTCAGACCCTCCACACCACCCAGTATCATCAGACCTTCCGCATCCCACCCAATATCCTCAGACCCTCCCCACCGGACTTAATATCCTCTGCTCCTCCCCACCACTCCCAATATCCTCAGCTCCTCCCCACCCCAACAAATATTCTCAGCTGCTATTTACCGCACATATTAGTCTCAGCTTCTTCCCTCCCAGTCTATTATGCTCAGCTCCTCCCCTCCAAATCTAATATCCTTAGCTACTTCCCACCAATGCTCACTCTATTTTGTTGTACTTTGCGGGTCTGAAACTTATTTTAGTATGAGATTTTCACCCGAAGGCATATTTTACAACAACAATGTTTACAATAGCTTTTACAACAATGAAAGCACCAGCAACCACTAAAAATCCTGTATGACATTTCGTCCGAACTGGAAGACTTTAGAAATGTTACAGATTTTAACCAGGTGTCGAGGCAGGATTTAAAAGCTCCTGCCTTCCACCATAACACAGACCTTCCCTTTTGATCATTCCGCCCCTCCCAACTATCTCTGCCTCTGCACCTGATTGAAATCTGTTCTATCGTTAACATTTTCCAGTTTTGATGAAAGGTGACAAACCTGAAACAATAACTCTCTTTTTTTCTCCACAGTCACTGCCTGTAATGCTTAGTATTTACAACATTTTCTGTTATTATTTTGGAAAAGAGATGACTGAGTGGAGATCTGATTGGGCTATAGAAAATTATGACGATCCTGGATAGATTGTATTTGAAGGACCAGTTTCCATTTGCCACGTGACCAACAACCAGGAACATAGATTTAAAGTAATTGGGCGCGGTTTAGTTGAGATATGAAGTTGAATATCATCGCCTAGCGGGTGTCGGGTATCTAGAGCTCACTATCTGTAAGGTTGGTGGAGGCAGAAAGCCTCACCACATTTAAAAATACTTGGATGTGCAATTAAAATGCATGAATCTACAAGGCTACGGACCAAGAGCTGAAAAGTTGGATTCGGTGAAAAGCTCTTGATTGGCTGGTGCGGACACGATGGGACAATACGGCCTGCAATTTTCTATGACTCTATGACCACACCTGGTATACTGCGTACAGTTTTGGTCTCCTTATGAAGGAGGGATATACTTGCATTGGAGGCATGTCAGATAAGGTACATGAGGTTATCTTATGAAGAAAGTTTGAGCAGATTGGGCCGAAATTTATTGGCGGTTAGAAGAATGAGAGGTGTACTTTTGGAATCTCCTAAGTCTCTGAGGAGGCTTGACAGGGTAGATGCAAACACGAAGTTTCCTATCGCGGGGGGGCGTCCAGAACTAGGGGTCATAGTTTCAGAATAAGGGGTCGCCCATTCAAAACGGAAATGAGCAGGAATTTGTGATCTCAGAGGGTATTGAAGTTTTGGAATTTTCCACCCCAGAGAGCTGTCGAGGCTGGGTCATTGTTTCTATTTAAGGTGGTGATAATCAGATTTTTCAACGATAAGTATTATGGGGAGCCGCCAGGAAAGTGGAGCTGAGGGCAATATCTGATCAATCATGATCTTATTGAATGGTGGTGCAGGCTCGAGGGGCAAAATGGCCGACTCCTGCTTCTAAATGCACCGTTCTTATGATATATTAACTGTCAAATCATTTCAAAGTCATTTCAAAATCATATCACTTTACTTGAGGCTTCTGATTCAGAATGTTCATTTTAACGTGTACTTGCCATTTTGGAAACAGTAAGACGGACATTAGAGCAAGGGTTAGGTTAATGTGAAACAGCAAAGAAAATATAAATTCTGGAAGCACAATTTCGAAACCAAACCTGAACCCGACGTGATTTAAACCTGCAGCTTTCTGATTGGAGTGTTACACGCTACCGTTGTATCACGAGGTCTACAATGCTGGCAGCGGATATTTGTACCCATGAAGTTTACTCAAACACAGATGTATTTATCCTGCATCGGTGGAATAAATAGACGTTACAATCGCCGCCCATTCCCACCGGGAATCACACAGCATCAGAATCAGCGCTCACCTATCAGTCTCCCTCACACGCCCGCTTTCATCACTGCTTCCAGTGGACTGCAGCAAATCGAGAAAGTTGTAGATGCGGAGAGGTTTAAGGAGATAATTCCAGATGCTCTGGCCCAGGCAGCTGAAGGTACGCCCATTAATTGTTGAGAAGTTATGTTCAGGGAAGCTCAAGAGCGCAGAATTTGTGGAGCGCAGATATCTCGGTTGCTTGTGAGGCTGAAGCAGTCAACGATTATATTCAAATGAAAGAATGACTATCACATTGAAGTCAATGGGAATCTGGGGGGGAGACTTTTCACTGGCTGGAGTGATGCCTAGCAGAGAAGAAGATGGTTGTGATTGTTGGAAGTCAATCATCCCAGCCCAAATGCATCGCAGAACGATTCCTTCGGCCAGTGTCCTCGATGGAACCCTCTTCAGCCCCTTCATCAATAATCTTCCCTGCCACAAGAAGTCAGAACTGGCTATGTTCACTGAAGATTGTACAGAGCTCAGGACCACTCATAGCACCGCTGAAAATGAAGCAGCCCATTCCCACATGCGGCAAAATCTGAACGGCATTTAGGCTTCAGCTGTTAAGTGGCATGTAACATTCGCAGCATACAGTTGCCAGTTAATGCCTATCTACAAGAAGCAAGGTTTTGACGACCGCTCCTTGGCATTCAACTGCATTACCATCACCGAATCCCCCACTATCATCATCCGATGGCTCACCATTGAAAAGAAACGTGACTGGACCAGCCACATAAATAGTGTGGCAGCAAGAGCAGGTCAGAGGCTGGGTATTCTGCGGCGAGTGTCTCACCTCCTGACTCTCCAAACTCTTCCCACGATATACAAGGCACAAGACAGCATCTTGCCGGAACACTCTCCAGTTGCCTGGATGAGTGCAGCTTCAATTCCACTCCAGAAGCTCGACATCATTTAGGGCATTTAGGGCAAAGCAGCAGCGTGATTGGTACACCACCCACCACCTTAATCTTTCGCTCACTCTATCACCGACGTAATGTGGCTGCAGTGTTTGCCATCGACAACATTCACTATGGCAGCTCATGGAGGTTTGTTCTGATGCAACTGTCAAACCCGCGAGCTCTACCCCTTAGAAGGACAAGGGCAGCAGGTTCAAGTTAACACCATGATGTAGAAGGCCCCCGCCCCCTCAAGCAAGTAACATGCGATCCTGACTTGGAAGTATATCACCATTCCTTCATCATGAATGCCTCATAAATCTTGGAAATCCATCCCTAAGAGCACTGCAGGAGCACATTCATCAAACAAACTTCAGCGGTTCAAGCAGGCGGCCCACCACCACCTCGTCAAGGGCAATAGGGGATCGGCAATAAATGCTGGATTTGTCAGCGACACCCACATCCCATGAACTAATATTTAAAAAGCACTGTATTTTATGAGTATAGCTCAAAATTTTTCATTTCTGCTGACGCAAAAATCTGGGCAATTTTTGCAAATTTAACAGGACAAGTTACTGCTGCCATGCACAGAAATTAGAATCAGTAATGGAGACAAAATCCCATGGTCCCATTTTCAGATTCAACGCAGGAAGATTTTAAATAACGTGGAAAAATATTACAGTGAAACGGTTTCGAAATTAAGTGTGACTTGTATTTGTGCCTTAAATTAAACTTTGTGGTGTCTGGCTCCCGTTCATGTCTCTTCTTCATCTGTTGATTGAAAAAGAAGGGTTTTGACATTGACTGGACTGCACTGCTCCTGATATTTCTGAGCTCATTGCTTGTATTGAGTAGTTTCTCGCCTTGTGATCGGCGTCAGCTTCAGCTCAGCGGTTACTTCGCAGCACCAAATTCTTCAAAGGTTAGAGTCTGTCTCACAGCTGGCGCTGCCTGGCGTTTTTGTTGTCATTTCCAATCCTCTTCTTTGACACCGAAACAAATTGTTCTTAACATAGCAGTGCGAGATTTTTAAAGCACACCTATATTGAGTCACGCAACCATTCATATCAAAACAGCTGCCCGGGTTCCATTCCCGCTTTGGGAAGTAACTTTCATGTCACCTTTTTTAATTCGAGTCAATTGATTTTATTATATTACATGGACGAAACGTTGCATTTCACAATGGTTTCAAAAGAGTCTTTTGCAGAAAGCGGGAAGCAGCATTTCAGCTGCAGCGGTGTAAATTCGTTTTCTTCCCGAATTGATACTTTCTTTGCTGCATCACAATAACCATAGGCTTGCTCTAAAGTCTGGCTCATTTTCTTTCCATGGTCTGATTGAACAGAACCAGATAGACAGACTGAATGGGGAAAGAGCTGCACATAGACAAGAGATACTGACAACGAATAAAAGCACTCTGCGATAAGAAAATTGCCTGATTCCTTATGGTTCGTGAAAGGGCTTTTAATGGTTGATTTCCTTGCACACATTGGAATTCAGTCGAAACTGGGTCATGCTCTGAAGAACAAGTTAATCCCCTGGGGCGGAGCTAAAAGGCGTCTGGTTGAAATCAGGGACATCAACGTGCACCTTACGCAAGCCTAGCTAGCTCAGTCGGTAGAGCATGCGATTCTTAATTCCAAGTTCGTGGATTCAAATCCTCCATTGGGCGATTCATTTTTGTTGAACATTCTGAGGCCTCCGATTCAGATGATTGGGAATGATCTCGGAAATTGAGAATTTAATGTCATACAGCTCCAGTCAGACAAAAGTTTGTCAAAGGAATTGCTTGCAGAAAGTGGGAAGCAGCATTTCAGCTGCCCGCTGAACATTTCTCTCTGTTGTTGAGCTATGTTCCCTTAGCAATGAAGATGTTAAACCCGGCTACTGAAAGACAGACGGTGTAAAGTCAGATAGAAGATAACATTTCCTCCATAAATGAATTTTCACAAATTATTATGGTTCAGTTGTTGAACTTTACACCGTCCTCAGTGATCATTTCAGCATTTCTTTCAACGTTTATAACAGTAGAATTAAGCCACATTTCAAAACCGGAAACAACTCATTCATCATTTGCTCTTTTCCAGTCCCAGAGCTCAGAGGGTTATTCTCCCACCCTGGGATGCAAGATACCATGTTTCATGGAAACCTTCCCATACACCAAACACAGGCTCAGGAAAACCCCTAGGGAAATGTTTTGCGGTTCACTGAGCCTTCCAGCAGCATTGAAAATATTTTAGACTAAACCGTTCTGAAATGATAAGTTTAAACAGGGGCATTCAATCGTCAAGATGGCCAAGCAATGGCATTTGTAGGTGTGGATTCAAATCCCGCTACTGACATCCTTTTTTTCGAACTACAAACTCGTTTATTTTCACACCACTCTGAAGTGCTTTGGATCATCTATGTCATTTAATTAAAATTACGTAATTTTAAATAAAAATTGTGGTATCACTGAGTGACATTCAAAACTCCCCTATCCCGTAATCGCTGTGGGTGGCAGGAACATTAGAAAGTGTTTTATGAATTATTTAAAGGAGCCTTCGAAAAGTCTCACACTGCTAATTTCTAAGCACGGGTATAAAAAGAAGAATGAAAATAACAATAAAATCACTGCGCCACATACGAAGTGAGAGAGAACCGAACATTCTGATGAAGCTGACGCTGTGAAGTAACCACTGAGCTACACCTGACGCCCAGAAACGAAGTAGAAACAACGCAATGTAATGGACGATCTCACAAATATCAAGAGCAGTGCAGTCTGGACTACTTCCAGTCTCGCCCTTGTTACTGAACAGAGGAAGAAGAGACAGAAACGGGATTTGACGCCAAAAATTAATTAGAACGAAATACAAATTACACATAATTTCCAAAACATTTCACTAAAAATTGTTTAACCTTCTTTCAAATCGTAATGCGTTGAATATGCAAATGAACATCACGAGATAGTATCGTCAATAATCATTCTATTACCCCGTGCACGGTAGGAATTACCTGTCCAATTAAATTTGATAAAAGTTGTCCCAGTTTCCTGGTGTCTTCAGCAATGAACATTATCAATCAGACTTCTAAAATGCAGTGTATTTTATAAAGTGTGATAAAAATACAAGCCTGAAGGCTCCGTGCCTCAATGCGAGGAGCATTCGTAAGAAGTTGGATGAATTATCTTCACAAGCAGAAATTAATGAATATGATATGAATGGCATCACGGAGACATTGCTCCAGGGTGGCCAAGGCTTGGAACTCAACATCGAGGCGTATTCCACATTCAGGAAGGGTGGACAGAAAGGAAAAGGAGGTGGGGTAGCTTTGCTGGTTAAAGAGGAAACTAACGCAATAGTAAGGAAGGACATTAGCTTGATGATGTGGAATCTGTGTGGGTGGAGCTGCGGAATACGAAAGGGCAGAAAACACTAGTGGGAGTTGTGTACTGACCACCAATCCGTATTAGTGCGGTTGGGGACAGCATCAAAAATGAAATTAGAGATGCGTGCAATCAAGGTACGTCAGTTATCATGGGCGAACTTAATCGACATATAGATTGGGCTATCCAAACTGGTAGCAATACGATGGAGGAAGATTTCCTGGAGTGTTCTGGGGATGGTTTTCTGGACCAATATGTCGTGGAAACAATTAGAGAGCAGGCCATCCTCGACTGGATGATGTGTAATGAGAAAGGACTAATTGTCAGTCATGCTCTGGGAGGCCCCTTGGGGAAGAGTGATAATAATATGATAGAATTGCTTTTAAGGTGGAGAGGTGCACAGTTCAATCAAAGACTAGGATCCTGAAATTAAGGAAAGGTAAGTTCGATGGTATGAGACGTGAACTGGCTAGAATAGACTGGGAAATGATACTTCGAGCGTTGACGGTGAATAGAGAATGGTTAACATTTAAAGAAATCATGGATGGACTTCAACAATTTTACATCCCTGTCTGAAGTTAAAAAATAAACAGGGAAGGTGGTTCAAACATGGCTATCTAGGGAAATTAAGGATCATGTTAAGTCCAAGGATGAGCCAAATCAATTGGCCAGAAAAAGCAGGAACCCTGAGGACTGGGAGCAATTTAGAATTCATCAGAGGACGACACATCGTTCAATGAGCTGGGGAAATATAGAGTATGAGAGGAAGCTTTGCGAAACATAACAACTGACTGCAAAAGCTTCTATTGATATTTGAGAAGAAAAAGATTAATGAAGACAAACGCATATCCCTTGCAATCAGTTTCAGGAGAATTTACAATGGGGCACAAAGAAATGGCAGACCAGTTGACCTAATATTCTCGTCTTGTCTTCACGAAGGAAGACGCAAATAATCTTTCAGAAGTACTAGGGGACCGAGGGTCTCGTGACAAGGAGGAACTGAATGATATCCTTATGGGCGGCAAATTGTTTGAGGGAAATTGAAGGCTTGAAGGCGGATAAATCCTCGGGGCCTGATAGTTTGCATCACAGAGAACATAAGGCCGTGGCCATAGAAATTGAGGATGTATTGGTGATCATCTTCCTACGGTCTATCGATTCTGGGTCAATTACTATGGACTGGATGGAAGCTAATGTAAAACCACTTTTGAAAAAGGAAGAGAGAGAGAAAACGAATAATTATAGACTGGTTAGATTGACATCAGTTGTGGGGAAAACGTTGGAATCAATTATTAACGATGAAATACAGAGTATTTGGAAAGCAGTGACAGGATCGGTCCAAGTCAACACAGATTTATGAAAGGGAAATCATGCTAGACAAATCTTCACGCATTTTTTGAGGATGTAACTTGCAGAATGGGCAAGGGAAAACCAGTGGATGTGGTGTATTTGGACTTTCACAATGTTTTTGACAAGGTTCCACACGAGAAATTGGTGTGCAAAATGAAAGTACACTGTTTTGGGGGTCATGTACTAACGTGGATAGAGAACTGGTTGGCAGACAGGAAGCAGAGATTCGGGTTAAACGGGTCCTTTTCACAATTGCAGGCGGTGATTCGTGGGGTGCCGCAAGTCAAAGTGCTGAGACCGCAGCTTTTTACAATATATATTAATGATTTAGATCTAGGAATTGAGTGTAATATCACAACGTTTGCTGATGACACGAAACTGGGTGACGGTGTGAGCTGCGAGGAGGAAGCTAAGAGGCTGCAGAGTGACTTCGACAGGTTTGATGAGTGTGCAAATGCATGGCAGATGCAGTGTAATGTGCATAAATGTGAGGCTATCCACTTTGGGGGAAAAAACACGAAGGCAAAATATTATCTGAATGGCGGCATATTAGGAAAAGGGATGGTGCAACGAGACCTGGGTGTCATGGTACATCACTCATTGAAAGCTGGTATGCAGGTTCAGCAGGCGGTGACGAAGGCAACTGGTATGTTGACCGTCATAGCTAGGGATTTGAGAATAGGAGTAGGGAGGTCTTTCTGCAGATGTAGAGGACCTTGCAGAGGCCTCACCTGGAATATTGTATTCAGTTTTGGTTTACTAAGATGAGCAAAGACATGCTTGCTCTTGTGCAAGTGCAGCGAAGGTTCACCAGACTGATTGCCGGGATGCCTGGACTGACCTATGAGGAGAGAGTGGATCGGTTTGGACTTTATTCACTGGAGTTTAGAAGGATGAGACGGCAGCTCATAAAAGCATATGCAATTCTGACGGGACAGTACAGGTTAGATACAGGTTGAATGATCCCGATGTTAGGGAAGTCCAGAACAATGGGGCACTATCTCAGGAGAAGGGGTAAGCCATTTCGGAATGAGAGGAGGAGAAATTGCTTCACTCAGAGAGTTGTTCACCTATGGAATTCCCTAAAGCAGAGATTTGTTGATGCCAGTTCGTTGGATATATTCAAGAGGGAGTTAGATATGGCCCTTACGGCTAAAGGGATCAAGGCGTATGGAGAAAAGAAGGAAAGGAGTAGTGATGTGAATGATCCGTCATGTCCTTATTGAATGGAGGGCAGGCTCGAAGGGTCGAATGGACTACTACTGAACCTATTTTCTATGTTTCTATGTTTCTATGTGCATGGAATCTGGGTACTTGTTATCCATACCTAATTGCCCTTGAGAATATGGCGCTGTGCCGTTTCTCGCTGAAGACTTCAAACCCCTCCTACTTATTCAACAGCTAGAACGTGGTTGTTGGTGTATTGGTGAGGAGCAAGAGAGAGACTGGTTGTTTAGAGGGTCGGCGTGTAGCGAGAACCTTGAAGTTGGGCAGGGGGGAAAGAGATCCAGGTTGTTGGGAGGCGGGGAGAGAGAGCCTGGTTATTGGGGGAGGGTGGGTAGAGAGATCTTGCTTCTGTCGGGGGTGCGGGAAATGGGAGCATATATCTTGCTGGGGGAGAGTGCCTGGTCGTTGGGGATGGGGGCAGAGAGCGAGCATGGTTGTAGAAACATAGCAACATAGAAATTTAAAGCGCAGAAGGAGGCCGTTTTGGCCCAGCGTCTCCATGCTGGCCAAATAAAATCCACGCAGCCCTCGATCAGCAGCCCTGAAAGTTCTCCATAAACGTAAGAACAATGGCGGAAATGTAAAGAGCACCAGTCCAACCAGTCCACCCCACTCAACTGCAAAACCCCTGACACTGAAACATTCTACACTCCACCTCAACTGGAGAAATGGGATCCCCGGAAGATGCAAAAGTCAGTTAGAAAGCAGGTCAATTCAGGGAAAATTACTCTCCGACGCATCCAGGTGATCAAAACAATCCAGGAGATCACCCTGGTCGTATTCTCTTCCCTGCACTACTTACCATTATATCTGCCGGGTTACAAGAGGTTATCCAGGTCGCGAGTTCAGGAGTTCGGGCAGCGCTGAGGAGGAGGCGACAGTGCGGGGTCGGAGGCCTATAAAAATGCTGCGAGTTCAGGAGTTCATGCAGCGTCGAGGAGGAGGCGACAGTCCGGGGTCGGAGGCCTATAAAAAGGCCGTGAGTTCAGGCGTTCACGCAGCATCGAGGAGGAGGCATGCTTGGGCAGCTACAGGTAGAAGGCAAAAAAGTAGAAAGAAATAGAAAGGTGACGTCACAGCCAAGGGGGTACGTGATTGGCTGGTGATTGGAGAGTAGTTTTTATTTTTTCATTTCTATAACAGTGAGTAAACTTTAGCATTGTTATTGCCAATTGCAGTGTATCTAAGTGTTAAGTCATGGCAGGAGAGCTCGGTCACGTGATATGCTCCTCCTGTACCATGTGGGAACTCAGGGACACTTCCGGTGTCCCTGAAGACTAGGCGTGTGGAAAGTGTATCCGCCTCCAGCTCCTGACAGTCCTCGCTGCGGAATTGGAGCTGAGGGTGGGAGCATCCACGATGCTGAGAATGCCGTGAGTAGCACGTGTAGCGAGTTGGTCTTACCGCAGGTGAATTGCCCACAGCCAAATAGGGAATGGAAGACTTGCAGGAAGAGGAGTGCATGGAAGGTAGTGCAGGGGTCCCCTGCGGTCATCCCCCTGCAAAACAGATACACCGCTTTGAGTACTTTGGAGGGGGTTGCCTCATCAGGGGAGGGCAGCCGCAGCCATGTTCATGGCACCGTGGCTGGCTCTGCTGCACAGGAGGGCAGGAAAAAGAGTGGGAGAGCGATAGTGATAGGGGATTCAATTGTAAGAGGAATAGATAGGCGTTTCTGCGGCTGCAACCGAGACTCCAGGATGGTATGTTGCCTCCCTGGTGCAAGGGTCAAGGATGTCTCGGAACGGGTGCAGAGCATTCTGAAAAGGGAGGGTTAACAGCCAGTTGTCGTGGTGCACATTGGTACCAACGATATTTGTAACAAAATGGGATGAGGTCCTACAAGACGGAATTAAGTAGCTAGGAGCTGAATTAAAACGTAGGACCTCAAAAGTAGTCATCTCGGTATTGCTACCGTGTCACGTACAAGTCAGAGCAGGAATCGCAGGATAGCTCAGACGAATACGTGGCTTGAGCAGTGGTGCAGCAGGGAGGGATTCAAATTCCTGGGGTTTTGGAACCGGTTCTGGGGGAGGTGGAACCTGTACAAACAAGACGGTCTGCACCTTGGCAGGACTGGAACCAGTTTGCTCGTGATCTTTGGGGAGGAGTTAAACTAATATGGCAGGGGGTTGGGAACCAATATAGGGAGAGAGAGGGAAAGAAAATGGAGACAGAAGCAAAAGACAGAAAGGAGATGAGTAAAAGTGCAGGGAAGAGAAAAACAAGGCAAAAAACAAAAAGGGCCACTGTACAGCAAAAGACTAAAGGGTCAAAGTGTAATAAAAAGACCAGCATGAAAGCTCGGCGCCTCAATGCAAGGAGTATTCGGAACCCAGGAGAGGGCTCTGAGCTAGTTAGAGTGGGCGAGATCTCAGATGAACAGGACCCCAAGAAAGAATGCAAAAGGCAGGTGGCAACAGGGCAGAGCAACACTGGGGTAAGTAAACCACAAGTTGACAGGAAGGGACAATATTTATGAATAAAAAAGGGGCTGCAGGAGGGGTCAAAACTAGAAATCATGGTTTAAAAACTAGTATTAAAACACTCTACCTAAATGCACACAGCATTCGAAATAAAATAAATGAGTTGACGGCACAGATCATCACAAATGGGTATGATTTGGTGGCGATTACAGAATCATGGTTGCACGGTGGCCGAGACTGGGAATTAAACATAGAGGGATATCTGACAATTCGGAAAGATAGACAAGAAGGGAAAGAAGGTGGGTTAGCTCTGTTAATAAAGGATTGAGCAGACTGGGTGTTTACTCGTTGGAGTTCAGAAGGATGAAGGGTGATCTTATAGAAAGATTTAAAATAATGAAAGGGATGACACGATCGAAGCAGAGAGGTTGTTTCCACTGTGCGGGGAGACAAGAACAAGGGGACACAGCCTCAAAATACGGGCGAGCCAATTTAAAACCGAGTTGAGAAGGAATTTCTTCTCCCAGAGGGTTGTGAATCTGTGAATTTTCTGCCCAAAAAAGCAGTTGAGGCTAGCTCATTGAATGTACTCAAATCACAGAGAGTTAGATTTTTGACCAATAAGGGAATGAAGGGTTTCGGGCAGCGGACGTGCAAGTGGAGCTGAGTCCACGGCCAGATGAGCCGATCAGCCATGAACGTGTTGAATGGCGGAGCAGGCTCGAAGGGCAGGATGGCCTACTCCTGTTCCTAATTCTTATGTTCTTATGTTCTTATGATATCAGGGCAGTTGTGAGAGACGATATTGGCTCTAATGAACAAAATGTTGAATCATTTTGGGTCGAGATTAGAGATAGTAAGCGGAAAAAGTCCTGGTGGGCGTATTTTATAGGCCCCCAAATAATAACTTTTAGGTGGGGCGAGCAATAATCAAGGGTATAATGGAGGCATGTGGAAAAGGAACGGCAGGAATCATGGGGCATTTTAACCTACATATCGATTGGTTACATCAAATCGCAAGGGGTAGCCTTGAGGAGGAATTAATTGAATGCAAACGGGATTGTTACTTAGAACAGTATGTTACAGAACCGACAAGGGAGCAAGCTATCTTCGATCTGGTCCTGTGTAATGAGACAGGAATAATAAACGATCTCCTAGTAAAAGGTCCTCTCGGAATCAGTGATCACAGCATGGTTGAATTTGGAAGACAGTTTGAGGGTGAGGAAGTAGTGTCTCAAACCAGCGTACTTTGCTTAAAAAAGGGGGATTACAATGGGCTGAGGGCAGAGTTGGCTAAAGTAGACTGGAAACACAGACGAAACGGTGGCATAATTGCGGAACAGTGCAGGACTTTTAAGGAGCTCTTTCATAGTGCTCAACAAAAATATATTCCAGTGAAAAAGATGGGTGGTAAGAAAGGGATAACCAGCCGTGGATAACAAAGGAAATAAAGGAGAGCATCAAATTAAAAACCAATGCGTATAAGGTGGCCAAGGTTAGTGGGAAACTAGAAGATTGAGAAATTTTTAAACAACAGCAAAGAATGATTAAGGAAGCAATAAAGAAAGGAAAGATCGATTACGAAAGTAAACTTGCGCAAAACATAAAATCAGATAGTAAAAGCTTTTACCGATATATAAAACGGAAAAGAGTGACTAAAGTAAATGTTGGTCCCTTAGAAGATGAGAAGGGCGATTTAATAATGGGAAATGTGAAAATGGCTGAGAACTTAAACAATTATTTTGATTCGGTCTCCTCAGTGGAAGACACAAAAACCATGCCAGAAATTGTTGGTCACGGAAATGTGGGAAAGGAGGACCTGGAGACAATGACTATCACTAGCGGCGTAGTGCTGGACAGGCTAATGGGACTCAAGGTAGACAAGTCCCCTGGTCCTGATGAAATGCATCCCAGGGTATTAAAAGAGATGGTGGAAGTTATAGCAGATATATTCGTTATAATCTACTAAAATTCTCTGGAATCTGAGGAGGTACCAGCGGATTGGAAAGCATCTAATGTAACGCTTCTGTTTAAAAAAAATGGGGCAGACAAAAGACAGGTAACTATAGGCCGGTTAGTTTAACATCTGTAGTGGCGAAAATGCTTGAAGCTATCATTAAGGAAGAAATAGCGGGACATCTAGATAGGAATAGTGCAACCAAGCAGACGCAACATGGATTCATCAAGGGGAAATCATGTTTAACTAATTTACTGGAATTCTTTTCGGACAAAACGAGCATGGTGGATAGAGGCGTACCGATGGATGTGGTGTATTTAAATTTCCAAAAGGCATTCGGTAAGGTGCCACACAAAAGGTTACTGCAGAAGTCAGAGGAAATGTATTAGCATGGCTGGCGAACAGAAAGCAGAGCGTCGTGATAAATGGGTCCTTCTCGGGTTCGACATCGGTGGTTACTGGTGTGCCACAGGGATCGGTGCTTGGACCACAACTGCTTACAATATAGATAGATGACCTGGAAGAGGAGGCAGAGTGTAGTCTAACACAATTTGCAGATGATACAAAGATTAGTGGGAAAGCGGATTGTGTCGAGGACACAGAGAGGCTAAAAAGAGATTTAGATAGGTTAAGCAAATGGGCTAGGGTTTGGCAGATGGAATACAATGTCGGAAAATGTGAGGTCATCCACCTGAAAAAAAAACAGAAGAAGGAAATATTATTTGAATGGGGAGAAATTACAACATGCTGCGCTGCAAAGGGACCTGGGGTTCCTTGTGCATGAATCCCAAAAATTTAGTTTGCAAGTGCAGAAGGTAATCAAGAAGGCGAATGGAATGTTGGCCTTCATTGCGAGAGGGAAGGAATAAAAAAGCAGGGAGGTCTTGATGCAACTGTGCAGGTTATTGGCGAGGCCGCACCTGTAGTACTGCATGCAGTTTGGGTCACCTTATTTAAGGAAGGACATACTAGCTCTGGAGCGTGTACAGAGACGATTCACTTGGCTGATTCCGGAGAGGAGGGGATTACCTTATGATGATAGATTGATTAGACTGAGTCTTTACTCGTTGGAGTTCAGAAGGATGAGGGGTGACCTTCTGGAAACATTTAAAATAATGAAAGAGAGAGACAAGATAGAGGCAGAGAGGTTGTTTCCACTGGTCGGGGAGACTAGAACTAGGGGGCACAGCCTCAAAATACGGTGGAGCCAATTCAAAACCGAGTTGAGAAGGAATTACTTCTCCCTAAATTTGGTATGCTGGTTTGAGGTCGAACATTCTCGCTCTCCAATTGAATTTGAAATTGAACCTTGCTCTGATCACTCATCCCAAGTGAATCCTTTACTGTCAGATTCTTCATTAATCCTGTCTGATTTCACAGGACCTGATCTAAGACAGCATTTAGAGCCAACTCATTCAATGATTTTGAGCAGTCGCAGAAATTGGTGAGTTTATTGACATGTAAAAGATCATTGTTGTTGTGTAAAGTCAGAGAAATGTTTGTCAAAGGAATTTTTTGCTGAAAATGGGTTCAGCATTTGAGCTGCTCGCTGAACACTTCTCTCTGAGTACTGATCAAATTTGCATGAGCAATGAACATTTCAAACCTGTCACCTGAAAACAGACTGTTTTGAAAATCAAATCGGGGATAAAACGTTCTCAATGATTACATTTTCAAATATGATTCACGTTCAGTTGTTGATGTTTTGACTGTCTCTCAGTGACCATGTTAGCATGTCTTTCATTATGCTAAACAAAGCTATCTGCTAATATCAGCAGATCAACACCACATTTCAAACCCTGAAGCAACTGATTAATAATTCACTCTTTCCGAGTTCCAGAGCTCAGAGGGTGAGTGTCCATCCCGAGGAGGCATGATACCACGGACCCGGTTCAAACCTCCCCATACACCGAGCACAGGCTTAGGAGACACCGGGCGGAGATGATATACCAATCATTGTGCCTTCCAGCAGCATTGAACAAGCGCCACGAGTGAACATTTCTGAAGTAATAACTTGCAACTGCATATTCCACCGTCAGTATTGCTGAGAGTTCTAAAGTGTCGTAGTCAGGTCGAAGTCTCCTCCAGAGGCTTTGGTTTGAATCGCACTTCCGAAATTTATTATTTTTAATTAAGAATTCATTTGTTTGACACCATTGTGAAATGCTACGTTTCTTCATGTAATTTAATAAAATCAATTGTTTCTAATTAAAAAAGGTGATATCAAAGTTACTTCCCAAACCGGGAATGGAAACCAGGTAGCTGTTGTGATATGAATGGTTGTGTGCCTCATTATAGGAGTGCTTAAAAAATCTCGCACTGCTTTGTTAAGAACAATTGTTTCTGTGTCAAAGAAGAGGAATGGAAATGACAACAAAAACGCCAGGCAGCGCTCGCAGTGAGACAGATTCGAACTTCTGAGGAAGTTGGTGCTGAGCTAAAGCTGGCGCTGATCACAAGGCGAGAAACAACTCAATATAATCAATGAGCTCAGAAATATCAGGAGCAGTGCAGTCCAGTCAATGTCAAAACCCTCCTTTGTCATTCAACAGAGGAAGAAGAGACATGAACGGGAGTCAGACACCACAAAGTTTAATTAAAGGCACAAATACAAGTCACATTTAATTTCGAAACCGTTTCACTTTAACATTTTTCCATGTTATTTAAAATCGTATTGCTTTGAATCTGAAAATGAGGACCATGGGATTTTGTCTTCATTACTGATTCAAATTTCTGTGCATGGCAGCAGTAACTTGGCCAGTTAAATTAGAAAAAATTGCCCAGATTTTTGTGTCACCATAATTTGAACATTTTGAGCCATTCTCCGAAAATACAGTGCTTTTTTAAATATTAGTTCATGGGATGTGGCCGCCGCTGGCAGAGCCAGCACTTATTGCACATCCCTTATTACGCTTGAGAAGGTGCTGGTGGGCCGCCTGTTTGAACCGCTGAAGTTTGTGTGGTGAATGTGCTCCTGCAGTGCTGTTAGGGAAGGATTTCCAGGATTTATGACCCATGCAGGATGAAGGAATGGTGATATACTTCCAAGTCATGATCGCATTTTAATTTCGGGAGGGGGCGGGGGGCCTTCTACATCATGTTGTTAACTTGAACCTGCGGCCCTTGGCTTTCTAAGGGGTAGAGCTCGCGGGTTTCAGAGATGCATCCGAACAAACCTTCGTGAGTAGCCGCAGTGCCTCTTGTCGATGGCAAACACTGCAGCCACATTACGTCGGTGAAAGAGTGAACAAAAGATTAAGGTGGTGGGTGGTGTACCAATCGCGCTGCTGCTTTGCCCTAAATGCCCTAAATGTTGTCGAGCTTCTGGAGTGGAATTGAAGCTGCACTCATTCAGGCAAGTGGAGAGTATTCCGCCATGATGCTGACTTGTGCATTGTAGCTGGTGGGAAGACTTTAGAGAGTCACTAGATGAGACACGCGCCGCAGAGTACCCAGCCTCCGACCTGCTCTTGCTGCCACACTATTTATGTGGCTGGTCCAGTCACGTTTCTGGTCAATGATGACGCACAGGATGTTTATAGTGGGGGATTCTTTGATGTTAATGCAGTTGAATGCCAAGGAGCGGTCGTCAACCGTTGCTTCTTGTAGATAGGCATTGCCTGGTAACTGCATGGCGCGAATGTTACATGCCACTTATCAGCTGATGCCAAATGTCTTCCGGTATTGTTGCATTTGGGATTGGGCTGCTTCATTATCAGCGGAGCTATGAATGGTACTGAGCTCTGTGCAATCTTCAGTGAACATTGCCACTTCTGACTTCATGTGGCAGGGACGATCATTGATGAAGGAGCTGAAGAGCGTTCCGCCGAGGACACTGCCCTAAGGAACTCTTTCAGCTATGTATTGGGGCTGGGATGATTGACTTCCGACAACTACAACCATCTTTTTCTTTGCTAGGTATCACTCCAGCCAGTGGAAATTCTCCCCCCTGATTACCATTGACTTCAATGTGATAGTCATTCTTTCTTTTCAATATACTCGTCGATTGCTTCAGCCTCACAAACCCCCGAGATATCTGTGCTCCTCAAATTCTGTTCTCTTGAGCTTCCCTGATCATAACTTCTCAACAATTAATGGACGTGCTTTTAGCTGCCTGGAACAGAATATCTGGAATTATCTCCCTAAACCTCTCCACCTCTCCAACTTTGTCGATCTGCTGCAGTCCGCTGGAAGCAGGTGATGAAAGCGGGCGTGAGAGAGAGACTGATAGGTGAGCGCTCCTTCTGAAGCTGTCTGGTACTCGGTGGGAGTGGGCAGGGATTGTCACGTCTTTTTATTACATCAATGCAGGATAAATAAATCAGTGTTTGAGGAACCTTCATGTGTCCAAACATCCGCTGCCGGCATTGTAGACCTCGTGATACAACGGTAGCGTGTCTGACTGTAGATCAGAAGGCTGCAGGTTTAAATCACGTCGGGTTCACGTTTCGTTTCGATATTGTGCTTCCAGAATTTATATCTTCTTTGCTGTTTCACAGTAACCTAACCATTGCTCTAATGCCCGTCTTACTGTTTCCAAAATGGCATGTACACGTTAAAATGAACATTGTGAATCAGACGCCTCAAGTAAAGTGAAATGATTTTGAACTGACTTTGAAATGATTTGACAGTTAACCTAACATAAGAACGTAGGATTTAAGAGCAGGAGTCGGCCATTTTGTCCCTCGAGCCTGCTCCGCCACTCAAGAAGTTCATGATTGATCAGATATGGCCTCAGCTTCACTTTCCTGCCGGCTCCCCATAATCCTTATCGTTGAAAAATCTGATTATCTCCACCTTAAATAAATACAATGACCCAGCCTCCACAGCTCTCTGGCGTGGAAAATTCCAAACGTTCACGACCCTATGAGATCAGGAATTCCTACTCATTTCCATTTTGAATGGGCGACCCCTTATTCTGAAACTATGCCCCCGAGTTCCAGATCCCCCCCCCCACGAGGAAAGATCCTGTTTGTATCTACCCTGTCAAGCCCCCTCAGAGACTTAGGAGATTCCAAAAGTACACCTCTCATTCTTCTAAGCTCCAATAAATTTAGGCCCAATCTGCTCAACCTTTCTGCATAAGATAACCTCATGTGCCTTATCAGACCTGCTTCCAATGCAAGTATATCCCTCCTTACATAAGGAGACCAAAACTTACTCATTATTCCAGGTGTGGTAATAGAATCTTAGAACGTTGCATTACAGATGGAGGCCGTTTTGTCCCATCATGTCCGCACCAGCCAACCAAGAGCTTTTCAGCCGAATCCAACTTTTCAGCTCTTGGTCCGTAGCCTTGTAGGTTCATGCATTTTAATTGCACATCCACGTATTTTTAAATGTGGTGAGGCTTTCTGCCTCCACCAACCTTTCAGACAGTGAGCTCTAGATACCCGCCAACCACTAGGTGAAGATCGTTAAACTCATATCTCATCTAAACCGCGCCCAATTACTTTAAGTCTATGTCCCTGGTTGTTGGTCCAATGGCAAATGGAAACTGGTCCTTCCAATCCAATCTATGCAGGATCGGCATAATTTTGTACACCCAATCAGATCTCCATTCAGCCATCTCTTTTCCAAAATAATAAAAGAAAATTTTGTAAATACACAGCTATCGAGGCAGTTACTATGGAGAAAAAAAAGAGTTATTGTTTCAGGTCTGTCACCTTTCATCAAAACTGGAAAATGTTAACGATAGGTGCAGAGGCAAAGAATGTTGGGAGGGGAGGAAAGATCAAAAGGGAAGGTCTATGTTATGGTGGAAGGCAGGAGCGTTTAAATACTGCCTCGACACCTGGTTAAAATATGATACATCTCTAACGTCTTCCAGTTGTGACGAAAGGTCACAGACCTATACTCTGTTGCTCTCTCCACAGAAGCTGCCTTATCTGCTGAGTAGTTCTAGCATTTTCGTTTAGCATTTCGTTTAGATTCTCTCTATTTCTATCAATTTTGCAATTGTGAACTATTTTTTGGGGATATCTTTCCATCATCCAAACAAGTCCGAGCAAAAATGTAAATTAGATTTCCTCTTAAACGTCCAGTAGAATGTTAATAGAAATAAGAATTATGTAAATGTGTATTAACATGGCAGGCGGCTACGTTAGAAGATTCCACAATTGTTTGTGGAGAAACACACAAATTACTTTGATTAAACTGATAACATAACAATTTCGATTGGGTATATATTTTTGAAATAGGAGATTAAAAACTGAGAATATAATGAGGTTTATTTTCCACTAATTAATCAGGAGTACCTCATTCATTCAGCGAAAAAGATGAGAAGAGAAATTCGGAAATTAATATCTTAACTACACCTTATTAAAACAATGTCGATGTTATTCTGATTGGTTTCCCAATACAGGAAGCAAGATGAATCGTTATTTTCGTTAACTCATAACATTCCCTGCATTTTGTTTTTAATTCGGTGAAGCACATTGTGTATTTTTTTATCTGCACTTCTGAATAAATGCTTCATTTCTGACATGTTTCATGTGGTGGTATTGGTACAAGAAGAACACGTTTATTAATGGAGGTGATTGCAGTTGGAAATTCGGGTCAGTTTTGTTCAATTCTCTGTAATAGCCTGAACAAAAGAGCCACGGCATTTTTATTTGCGAGTAGGTTGTTTGCATTATGAATAATATTCTACTTACTTACTTGGACGTTCAGGATTTCAGCACAATACGAATGGCAATGTCCCTGCTGCTTGTGCAGATATTGATATGGTGAATCAGGGATAGGGTTAATACATTGACAACTTTAAAATTAATACAATTTGCAAGAACACATATACCCCTTTCAGATCTCCTTGGGCTTTGTCTAGGTTGTCGATGCATAAACATGTAACTGAGTGACGTTTCTGAAGTATTACCGCATATTTTGCAGTTCGTATATATCCCACACATTTCTGATTCGTTATATTTTTAAACAGATTTATCTACATGACGAACTAAAAGCTATGAATTAATTCTACTGCAACCAAACATGCATAATGTGCTTGTAAATCAGAAACGATTTTCTTAATCGATAAGGGTGCGTTGGTACCTTTTAGAAGGAGGGCTTAAAATCCTACCTAACCCTTGAAAATAAGAGCACAGATATGTTAGAAGTGCAATGGGATCTTAGGGGTACAGATACAAAAGTCAATTTGCAGCAATGGAGGATAACAAAGTCATACACTTGCAAATGTAGCAGTGTAGTTCCTTTGTAGAGGATTAGAATTAAAAGGGGAGAAGTTATCTAAAACCTGTATCGAAGCTTGTGTGATTGCCTAATGAGGTATTATTGTGGTGTGCCGATATATCATAACGCTATATATGATTTGAAGTGGTTGCTGGTGCTGTCGTTGTTAAAAAAGCTATTGTAAATATTGTTGTTGTAAATTATGCCTTCGGGTGAAAAGCTCACACTAAAATAAGTTTCTGACCCGCTCAGTACAACAAAATAGAGAGAAAATTGGTGGGAAGTAACTGAGGATATTAGATTTAGAGGGGAGGAGCTGAGCACAATAGATTGGGAGGGAAGAAGCTGATGGTAATATGAGCGGTAAGGAGCAGCTGAGAATACGTGTTGGGGTGGGGAGGAGCTTAGGATATTGGGAGTGGTGAAGAGGAGCTGATGATATTCGGTCGGGTAGGAGAGGGTCTGGGGATATTGGGTGGGGTGCGGAGGGTCTGAGGATATTGGGTGGTGGGGAGGGTCTGAGGATATTGAGTGGAGTGGGCAGGAGCTGAGGATATTGCGAGGGGTGTGGAGAAACTGAGGATATTGGGTGGAGTGGGGAGGAGCTGAAGAAAATGTGCGGAATGTATATCGTCTGTGGATTTTCTGTGGGATGGATCTGAGGATATTGTGTGCGGTGAGTAGGGTCGGAGGAAATTGGGGTGATGGAGAGAAGCTGAGGATAATTGGTGCATTTTTAGAAATGGATTGACACATAGTGAGGCTGCTATAAACAGGGCGACGGTTCATGTAGTTGATATCAATAATATCTTCACCAACGTTCCTGAAAAGCAGCGGTACAAAGTGACATAACGTAAGAAATAGGAGCAGGAGTAGCCCAATTGGCTCCTCGAGCATGCTCCGCTAATTAACCTTCCGAATTTCTGATCAAATTCCCAAACTTCACAAAGCTGTAGATGGCTGCCTTGACTGATCGTTATTGCTTTTTAATCAATAAACAGATGCTTTTCATTCTATATTGAAGAGGCTTTTCTCTAAAGGAGATTCCCAGCAGACAACAGGAGACATGCAGCCTGTGCAGTTGTTGCAAGTGATCTTTATTGTACATGAATGCGAGATGATACACTTTCTTGGCAATCTAGATATATAAATGTAGAAATATCCAGTTATTGTTGATGATGATACAGATTTTGAAAAGGCGTTTGACAAACTATCACTTTACACACGAGTTCATATATTTCTACCCCATAGGATTAAAAGGCTAGGGCAGCATGGACATGACAATGGCTGAGAGACAGATGACAGAGAGTATGGGTGACTGGTTGTTGTTCAGACTGAAGTGTTCTATACAGCTGTCCACCGCAGGGGTCGGTGACAACAGGACTACTTTTTATGTATTTATTCATCAACTACATTTGCGTATATATTGTATCATTTTATAGTTCTTAGATGATACAACATGAAGATGTGCAGTACACAATGAGGACAATAGTGATATACTGCAGGAGGTAATAGACTAACTGGTGATCATGAGAAAGATTAAGAAGATCATCGGTAAAAGGAACAATTTATTAACACTATACAACTAATTTTAATTCCTGCCTGTCAATTTATCGCCTCACATTATTAACTGGTATATATTTAGCTTTGGTGGAGCAGCTAAAAACAAAGAACGCGCTTTTATTCATGTCTAGATGGATATAATTATAAAAGATTGAGGGGGCACAGAGATGATTCACTAGGCTGATTGCGGAGATGAGGGGGTTAACTTATGATGATAGATTGAGTAGACTGAGTCTTTACTTTGGAGTTCAGAAGGATGATGGGTGATCTTATAGAAACATTTAAAATAACGAAAGGGACATATAAGATAGAAGAAGAGAGGTTGTTTCCAATGATCATGGAGGCAAGAACTACGGGGCACAGCCTCAAAATACGTGGGAGCCAATTTAAAACCGAGTTGAGAAGGAATTACTTCTCCCAGAGGTTTGTGAATCTGTGGAATTTTCTGCCCAAGGAAGCAGTTGAGGTTAGCTCATTGAATGTATTCAAATCACAGAGAGATATACTTTTAATCAATAAGGGATTAAGGGTTATGGGGAGTGGGCGGGTAAGTGGAGCTGAGTCCACGGCCAGATCAACCATGATCATTTTGAATGGCGGAGCAGGCTCGAGGTGCTAGATAGCCTACTCCTCTTCCTAATTCTTATGTTCTTATGGGTCACTGTTATAAATCTTATAAAATGGACACCGAGGTACTGGAGAAGGTACAAAGTGATTACCTGACATGTGACCAGAACTGAGGGGATATAGCGATCAGGAAATTTCGAAAAGGACTGGATCTTTTCTTGACCAAATGGAAGACGGAGTGAAGATTAGATGTTGTTCTTTCTGAATATGAAAGGCTTGGATAGAGTAGAGGGAGACAAGATATTTCCACTTGGGGGAGAGACCAAATCTCAGCGTCATTGATTTACGACAGCCAAGGTCCAAGTCAGCATGGATTTCTGAAAGTAAAATCGTGCTTGCCAAATCTTCTGGAATCTTTTGAGGATGTTTCCAGTCGAGTGGACACGGGAGATCCTTTTGATGTGGTTTATTTGGACTTTCAGAAGGCTTTCGACAAGGTCCAACACAAGAGATTACAGTGCAAAATTGTAGCACATGGGATTGGGGGCAGTGTGCTGACATGGATTGAGAACTGGTTGGCAGACAGGAAGCAAAGTGTAGGAGTAAATGGGTACTTTTCAGAGTGGCAGGCAGTGACTAGTCTGGAACGGCAAGGTTCTGTGCTGGGACCCCAGCTGTTTACATTGTACATTAATGATTTAGAAGAGGGGATTAAATGTAGTATCTCCCAATTTGCGGATGACGCCATGTTGGGTGGCAGTGTGAGCTGTGAGGAGGAAGCTATGAGGCTGCAGAGTGACTTGGATGGGTTGGGTGAGTGATCAAATGCATGGCAGATGAAGTACAATGTGGATAAATGTGAGGTTATCCATTTGGTGATAAAAACAGAGAGACAGGCTATTATCTGAATGGTGACAGATTCGGAAAGTCGGAGGTGCAACGAAACCTGGGTGTCATGGTACATCAGTCATTGAAGGTTGGCATGCAGGGACAGCAGGCGGTTAAGAAAGCAAATGTCATGTTGGTCTTCATAACGAGGGGTTTGTGTACAGGGGCAGTGACATGTTACCACAGTTGTTTACCTGAGGCGACACCTCGAGTATTGTGTACAGTTTTGGTCTCCCAACATGAGGAAGGACATTCTTGCTATTGAGGGAATAAAGCGAAGTTTCACAAGACAGATTCCCAGGATGGCCGGACTGACATAACAAGAAAGATTGGATCAACTGGGCATGTATTCACTGGAGTTCTGAAGAATGAGAGGGGACCTCATAGACACGTTTAAAATTCTGACAGGTTTAGAGAGGTTAGATTCAGGAAGAATGTTCTCAATCTTGGGGAAGTCTAGAATCATAGGTCACAGTCTAAGGATATGGGGTAAGCCATTTAGGACCGAGATGAAGAGAACCTTCTTCAACCAGAGAGTGGTGAACCTGTGGATTTCTCTACAACAGAAAGTTGTTGAGGCCAATTCACTAAATATAGTCATAAATGTGTTAGCTGTAGTCCGTACTACTAGGGGGATCAAGTGGTATGGCGAGAAAGCAGGAATGGAGTACTGAAGTTGCATGTTCAGCCATGAACACATTGAATGGCGGTGCAGGCTCGAAGGGCCGAATGGCCTACTCCTGCACCTATTTTCTTTTTTTCATGTTTCAATTAATGAATCCAAAAAGAATACAGGGCATCTTGTCAGCGACGCACAAAAGGAAGTTTTTAGGAATGAATCTTTGTCAAATATGTAGTATTAAGGAGCCTCTTGAAGGAGGAGGAAAGTTACAAAGGAGTCGATGTTTATTGAGAGTATCGCAGAGCTTTTTGGGCCCCAGGCAGCTGAAGGAGGAGGAGAGTTCGCGAGGTGGAGAGGTTTACGGAGATAATCCCAGAATTTGGCACCCAGGCAGCTGAAGGAGGAGCAGAGTTCGAGAGGTGGATAGGTTTCGTGAGGGAATCCCAGTGCTGGGGCCCATGTAGCAGAAAACCCGTCTGCCTTTTGTGGAGTAGCTAAAATCGGAAGTCTGCTGCTAAATATTACATTCCAGGACTGGAAACACTGGGGGGACCCGCCTCTGGGCTGCGCTCAGTTGTTCTGATTATTGAGTAATTGTATAATTGAGGTATATCACAGCGCTCTTCAACTACTCTCAGAACTTGGAATGGGTCACCCCGTAAATAAATGTGTTTGTGCAGCAACATGAATACCGCAGCATAATTCCTGCTTGTGCGGAGATATACAAAGAACCATTGGTATCATAGCCAACTGCTCCTGTAATAATATAATATAAGAGATCTACAACATATACCAGCCACAGCAGCATGAAGCTGCCGGATATGGTGAAGAGAAAATCATAGACTTCCTCCTGCTCTCCATATCTGGGTCACTGCCATTCTCTCCCTTGCTCTCACCCCTCAGTCCTTTACGGACTCGGCTGACCACTAAAATGTGCCTGACTGTCAGAGCATTGAGCGAGAAAATTAAACCGAATGGGAGCAGTGGGTTTAAAACTCTATCAAACCAAGTAAATCCCCCCCATCCTGGCTCATTAGAATAGGCTGGGATTGGGATACATATCCATGGCACATTGTCGATTATCATCCCGGCTGTAAGTGTAAAGTAGTTGGGAACGTTTTTTAAACTGAGTAGAATGCCGGTTGTTTTTCGAACCACAGCCGCAGATTTCCCGGTGCAATATTTGGTTCTCAGCTTCGGGCAAGAAATGGCCACAAATCGATCAAAGGTGAAAGTGACGGTGAACCAGACAGAACAGTCTGTAGCCGCACTGGAGAGGACAGCGTTCACACTACACAGAGGCGTAATATGCAGAAAACAGTTTGGGAAATAATACCAATTGATCTGCCTCAGTCTGACCTCAGTGGTGACAACCAGCAGATCCGCCGCTGCCATGGCCACCAGGTAGCGAGTGGTGCAGCTGGACAATCCGCACTTTCCCCGGGTTAGGATCACAATCGCCACTAAATTCACTGTAATAAAGAGAAGAGAAAATAGACTATAATTTACTGAACAAACATAATCGGTGCCTGAGTGCAGGCAGCAAGGGCTTGATTGTAAAACAGAAAGCTTTGTGTTTGGGTTCGGATCATTTCTCCTAAGTCCTGTCTCCGTTTCCTACGATGGACTGGAAATCCGAATGTCTATCTGTCTGAACTCCAGCGTGTGCTACCCATCAGGGACAAGGGCGTACACTGAGGATTTCAGTCTTCCCAACATCCAGACCTCCGTCTATCCTGTCTGAAATTCCACTCCCACCCTTCCTTATACACACCGCCTACATTACCCAACTTGTAAATATCCAGACCCTTGTGCATCTTGTCTGAAACTATGTTCCTACCTCTTCCTCATGCCCAGCGCCTACATAAGCCACCCTTGTTAATATCCAGGCCTCAATATTTGAGCAAATTCAAAATACTGTAATAAATATAACTGAAAAGTAACAATGCTGAAAATAGTCAGCAGGTCAGGCAGCATCTGTGGAGAGAAAAACAGAGTTAACTTTTCATGTCGATAAGATTTGGTCAGAAATGTAAGATATCTGGGATGAACAGCATTAATGCGATGATAGAGACAGAGAACAGTGGGGTCCGATGAGGAGAGGAACACGGGGAAAGTCTGTGATTGGTTGTTGAGCAAGCTTTATTCAACGACAAAAGATAATGAGGCAATTAAATAAATAGAGTTGATGTCACAGTCTCAGGATAAGAGGTAAGCCATTTAGGACGGAGATGAGGAGAAACATCTTCACCCAGAGAGTGGTGAACCTGCGGAATTCTCTACCACAGAAAGTTGTTGAGGCCAATTCACTAAATATATTCAAAACGGAGTTAGATGTAGTCCTTACTACGAGGGGGATCAAGGTGTATGGCAAGAAAGCAGGAATGGGCTATTGAAGTTGCTTGTTCAGCCATGAACTCATTGAATGGCGGTGCAGGCTCGAAGGGCCGAATGGCCTACTACTACACCTATTTTCTTTGTTTCTATCTTTCTAAATGTTTGCAGCAGATCTGCGAGAGAGTGCAGCATGACAAATGTGCAGAGAAATGTGGGTAGACCACAGTGTGTGGCTCAGCAGTACCTGCATCAGGGATCCCCTCAGCCCAAGTCCCAGAACACATCTTATCCACCTCCAGTTCTTTAGACAAGCCCGGGTGGCCAATGCCAGGAATCCACAGAAGCAGCCCATAACTGCTCCGCCCCTAAAGGTCAGGGTGCAGCAGTCCTCCATCACCATCACTTGTCATCCGAGAAAGCGGAAGCGGAGGTTATGAACTGCAGTTTTGAAACTCAGTGTTGACTCCGACTGGTAACAGAATGCCTAATCGAAAACATTGGTGCTGTTCCTCATTGAGTTTAATGGAGAAACAAGTTAGGAGACTGATAATAGAGTAGGAGCTGGAGCATTTTGCAGGCAGTTGCGAAAAGTGTAGGAAGCTAAAAACTGGTGTACGAGGGTGAGAAGCGTGAAGAATGCCAAGGACTGAGTAACAGCATAGGGGCCAGGAAAACTGAATATGGCCGAGAATTGACGAGAAGTGGAAGACGCCAAGCACAGATGAACAATGTTGGCAGCAGAGAAGAGAGGAAAAATGTTGGAGGCTGAGAACAGAGAAACAGATTAGGAGGCCAATTACAGTGAAATAGGCCCAGAACAGCTGAACAGTGTACGAGGCCAATAACAGTGAAGGAGGCCGAGAACAGAGAGACAGTGTAGGAGGCCAATAACAGTGAAGGAGGCCAAGAACAGAGGAGCAGAGTAGGAGGCCAATAATAGTGAATGAGGCTGAGAACAGAGGAACAGAGTAGGAGGCCAATTACATTGAAGGTGGCCGAGGAAAGAGGAACGATGTAGGAGACCAATTACAGTGAAGGAGACCGAGAACAGAGCTACAGTGTTGGCGGCCAATAACAGTGAAGGAGGCCGAGAACAGAGGAACAGAGTAGGAGGCCAATTAAGGTGAAGGAGGCCAACAACAGAGGAACAGTGAAGGAGGCCAATTACAGTGAAGGAGGCCGAGAACAGTTGAACAGTGTAGGACACCAAGAACGATGAAGAAGGGCAAGAACATAGGAACAGTGTCGGAAGCCAGTACGTTGTATGGCGCCGAGAACTGATGAACAGTGCATGCGGACAGATTGGTGCATAAGGCTGAGAAAGGAGGAACAGTGTATGAGGCCGAGAACCGTGTAGAAAGCTAGGAACAGAGTAAAAGCGTAGGACACCCATAACAGAGGAACAGCGTTGGAATTTGAGAACAGATAAACAGTGTAGCGGACAGCGAGCAGCAAAAGTTGAAGGAGGCCGAGAACAGAGACACAAACCTGGGAGCGGGATGTAAAATTACATTGGCAAGTGAGCTGAGGCTCAGTGTGACGCTAGTGGATTGAACAGAGGCGTTCAGCAAAGCAATCACGCAATCTGCGTTTAGTCCTCCCCAATGCAAAGGAGACTGCATCCTGATGCGCCAATACAGGACAACAAATTGTGAGAAGTAATATTCGATCACTGATTCATGTGGAAGCAATATTTGGGGCCATGGCTGTAGGAATGGAAAGAGGGGAAAGACACGTATTGCATCTCCTGTGCTTGCAAGGCGAGTTGCTGGGGAAGGGGCGGATGTGTTGGAAGTGATGGAATAGTGGACAAGTGTTTCGCGGGGGCAAGGGAGCGCAGTGGAAGAGAGGTTTGGTACTGACCTTAGCTGGCTGCTTCGAAAAAGTTAAAGGACAATTGTTTGAATGTGCAGGCGGGTGGAGTGGAAGGATGAGATCAAGTGGAAAGCATATACGGTTCTTGCTTCAAAGGTGATGGCAGAAATGCAGGATTGAAAGGGTCGCGGGCACTCTTAACCACAGAGGAAGTGAGTCCTTGGATGGGAAGAATGAAGTATTATCAGATTCATAGAAACATAGGCACATAGAAAATAAAAGCAGGAAGTGGCCATTCGGCCCTTCGAGCCCTGCACCGCCATTCAATGAGTTCATGGCTGAATATGCAACTTCAGTACCCCATTCCTGCTTTTTCGCCAGACCCCTTGATCCCCCTCGTAGAAACGACTACATCTAACTTATTTTTCAATATATTTAGTGAATTGGCTTCAACAACTTCCTTTGGTAGAGAATTCCAAAGGTTCACCACTCTCTGGTGAAGATGTTTCTCCTCATCAAGTTCCTAAATGACTCACCCCTTATCCTTAGACTGTGACCACTGGTTCTGGACTTCCCCAACATTGGGAACATTCTTCCTGCATAACCTGTCTAAACCCGTCAGAATTCTAAACGTTTCTATGAGATCCCGTCGCATTCTTCTGAACTCCAGTGAATACAAGCTCAGTTGATCCAGTCTTTCTTGATATGTCTCTCCCGCCATTCGGGAAATCAGTCTGGTGAACCTTCGCTGCACTCCCTGAATAACAAGAATGTCCTTCCTCCAGTTAGGAGACCAAAACACAATACTCCAGATGTGGCCACATCAAGGCCCGGTACAACTGTAGTAACACCTCCCTGCCCCTGTACTCAAATCCTCTCGCTATGGAGGACAACATGCCATTTGCTTTCTTAACCGCATGCTGTAACTGCATGCCAACCTTCAATGACTGATGTACCATGATACCCAGGTCTCGTTGCAACTCCCCTTTTCTGAATCTGTCACTATTCCGATAATTGTATGTCTCTCTGTTATTACCACCAAAGTGGATAACCTCACATTTATCACATTTTACTTCATCTACCATGCATTTTCCCACTCACCTAACCAACCCAATTCAATCTGCAGCCCCATAGCATCCTCCTCGCAGCTCACACTGGCACCCGACATAGTGTCATCAGCAATTTTGATAATACATGTAATCCGCTCGTCTAAATCATTAACGTACAATGTGAACAGCTGTGGCCCCAGCACAGAACCTTGCAGTACCCCGCTAGTCAGTGCCTGCCATTCTGAAACGTATCCATTTACTACTACACTTTGCTTCCTGTCTGCCAACCAGTTCTCAATCCATGTCAGCAAACTACCCACAATTCCATGTGCTTTCACTTTTACATGTTGTTCCTGTATTTAAAATGGAAGGCAGAACAACTCGGAAGGACTGCAGATCAGTTGACATATTGGAGGTGCTGGAAAATATAACCGAATACTTCACAAATAAAATAAAAACAACGAGAAACACAAAGATAATCACAGAATCATAGAATCATCGAAGTTTACAGCACGGAAGGAGGTCATGTATGCCCATCGTAACGCGCCGGCCAACAAAAGGTTATCCAGCCTAATCCCACATTCCAGCTCTGCTAAAGGCAGTTCAAGTGCACATCCAAGTACATTTTCAATCAGCTTTGGCTTTCTGCCTCTACCTACCTTTCAGGCAGCGTTATACAGACCCCGACAACGCTCTGCAGTGAAGAAGTTTGCCCTTAAATCCCCACTAATCTTTCGAACAATTACTTTGAATGTACGCCCCCTGGTTGTTCACCCCTCGGTTAAGGGAAATAGGCCCTTTCTATCAACTATATCTAGGCCCCTCATAATTTGTTATACCTCATTGAGCTTCACCCTCTGTTTTATGGAAAACGAACCCAGCCTATCCTATCTGTCCTCAGAGCTAAGATTCTCCTCTCCCAGAAACATCCTTGTAAATCTCCCCTGTGCCCGCTCCAGTGCAATCACGTCCTTCCTTTAATGTGGTGACCACAACTGCACGAAGATCTCCAGCTGTAGCCTCACCAAAGTTTCATACAGTTCAAGCATGACCCAACTGTTATTATTTTGTATGCCTTGGTTAATAAAGGCAAGCTTTCCGTATGCCTTCTAAATCACCTGATCCAAATGGTCTGCTACCTTCAGGGATCTGTGGACATCCACTTCCAGGTCCCTTTGTTCCTCTACACTTCTCAATGTGCTACCATTTAATGTGTATTCCCTTTTTTTTTTAGTTCTCCCCAAATGCATTAACTTACACTTCTCCGGATTAAATTTTATTTGCCACTGGTCTTCCCACCCGACCTGTTGATTGATATCTTCCTGTCGTCCGCAAATATTCCAAAAGCAAAGGTCATGCTTGACCAGCCTTCTTGAAACAGTAGATGAGCGTAAGGCACTGGAGATAATAAGGATTGATTCATAATTATTCCTTCGATACGATACCACATTGCAGAGTCATGAATAATCATACAGCAAGTGGAGTTAGGCGACAACAACAGAATGGGTAGCGATCTGGCTACGCAAATAGAAAAAGGGAATTAGGGAAAAAGGCATTTATTTGATTAGCAGAACGCGAGAAGTGTTGTTTCACAAGGATAGGCGCTGATAACTGTGTTGTTCAACATTAACATAAACGATATTGTATCGAGCAGGACAAATACAAATTCAAAATTTGCAGGTTTATACAGAGGAAGAATTCAGTCTGAGGCGCTGCATTTAGGTAGGAAGAAAGATTGCTTGCTCAATTAGAGCCTGGAAGGGGTAGAGGGGCAAAGATTTTCAGAGGCATAGTTTCAAAAATCATTTCCTGCAGCAAAGCATGTGAACAAGGCCATCGAAATACAAACAAAGCTCTGGGATTTGTTGCTGGAGGAATTTAATCAAAAACAAAGAGATTAATATACAATTGCATATCACAATGACTGTATCATAATTAGCACAATGTATACAACTCTGGTCTCCATATTACTAATTCGATATCGAGACACTGGAGAATGTGCAAATCGTGTAAAAAAATGATAACACAACTTAGATTATCATCATCATGCAAAGTTGCACAGGCTGGGCTGTTTTATTTGCATAGGAGAAGGCTGAGGGCTGGCCTGAAAGAGGCGTTTAACATAATGAAAGGCGAACATAAGGTAAATGTTTGCATTGATGACTTCAGCCCAACAATGTCGATTATCGATGTAAAATGTTCAAAAACAAATCAGTTAAGTAATTGAGGAGAAATGTATTTACTTTTAGACGGGTGAGAATATGGAACTTACGACAAGTTGGAGTACTTGAAGTGACGAGCATGTAACTGGAAGTGATACCAGTACACTGGGCCATTTAAGGCTTTGAGTGGCCGAAGGCTAACAGGAGCGAAGGCCCTATATTAATACTATATATTGCATACAATTCATAAAATAATCAAACAAATATAATTGACTATTTATCCAAATTTAACAACTAACACACCTAAGGCTAACAGGAGCGAAGGCCCTATATTAATACAATATATTGCATACAATTCATAAAATCATCAACACATATAATTGACTATTTATCCAAATTTAACAACTGACACAAATTAAAATTATCTACATTAAAAAATCAGCATACAATTGGAACAGAGAATGTTTTTTTCCTCGATTTAAACAGTGATATCAAACGGAAATTGGCAGAAAGACTGGTAAGGTCCTGGTCTTGACTGTGGCAAAATAAGTGCAAAAATAAAAGCCATGTACATTAAAAATAAAAGCACACACATTATACAGTTGAAGCAGAGATTGGATACTTCCTTGCTTCAACTGCGATAGCAAACAACAAATTCTCTGAATACGTCTCTTAAACCAAAGACGGGTTTCTTCCTGTACATTTGCCCTATGAACAGTATACGTAACTCTCCAGGAAATTTTTTGGTGGCATTAAAACTCATTCTGATTGTCACATAATTTTATGCACACTTTGAGCAATAACGCCATAATGTTTTGTACATCTGAAGTTATAACTTGCATTTATATATGATATTGCTTAACCAACCTTGTTTCAAAGATTAATAGTTACTTATATAAAAATTAGGGCCGCACATCGATGGCCTGAAAAATATGAGGGACTAAGGCCTCATTAGCCTTTACAAGTACATGAGGTAGAAAGCAGTAGAAATTTATGCTGATAGGGTTAAATGAAGAGTGGTGGGAAGAGGCTAATATGCAGCTTAAACACCGGCATTAATTAGTAAGAAGAATGGTCTGTTTTGCACTGAAAGTTCTATAGAGTTATTCGTAATTGCGTACAAACTAACAACAGTCATTAATTATATCACAACATTGCAGATATTCAAATGGTTTATTTAATGAACCATTGCACTACTTATTTCATTATTATCAATTTAATAATATTATTATTTACTGGCCCCGGACGGACCATGTATTATGAAAACCCAATGTGTGTGTTTTTCAGTTATACGTAACTGTCCTCTCTTTTCTGCGGGCAGCATTATCTGGGCGGAGACTCTGAATCATAATTAGTAAGCGGTTCGTAAATCTTTAAACTGTTACAGCAGTGGAATAGTCAATAATATCAGCCCATTATTCATTCTGTGCAATAGCAGGATAACGAAATTCAGCACACATGACCCACAGAATCTCAGGGCCGTGTGGGGGGGGAAGAACATTAATCAGCAACAAAAATTTAAAGTGCTGGCACTAACTATGCTTAGATTAAGAATAAATCAATATACAGTGTATTTGAATAATGTAACGTTGCTGTGATGCTCTGTAAATGTCAGTAGTTAGTTAACATGTGCTTTTATTTGTTGAGTTCAATAGGAAAGAGAGCAATATCAATGCAGGTATTCGCAACCATCTTCAACATTTTCATTTGACATCGACTACATTCATAAAACACACATACCGCTACTTCGCATGCAGAGATCAGTCATCTAAAGCAATAACTGAAAAGTAGAAGCAAATTACTTCACACCAGTAAGTGACCCACACTCAGTACATCCAGCAGAGAAAGATGAGAGGGGATCGCATAGAAAAATAAAATTATGACGGGACTGGACAGGTTAGATGCGGGAAGAATGTTCCCGATGTTGCGGAAGTCCAGAAACAGTGGAGACAGTCTTTGGATTAGGGGAGGCCAATTTGGACTGAGATGAGGAGAAACTTCTTCAATCGGAGAGTTGTTAACTTGTGCAATTCGCTGCCACAGAAAGTGGTTGATGTCAGTTCATTTGATACATTCAAGAGGGTGTTAGATATGACCCTCACGTCTGAAGGGATCAAGGAATATGGAGAGCACGCAGTAATCAGCACTCAGTTCATCCCACAATGACAGACACTCCCATAAATATATGGTCACTGGGATACGGCGTTCCACACCAGTTGATGACCCACACTCAGTGCATTCCACTTTGAACTACACTCGTATAAATACATTGTCAGGGTATGGTTTTCACACCGGTTTGAGAACCTCACACAGTACAGCTGTGTAGGGACAGACACGGCCATTCCTACCTTCTATCAAAGAGATGGGTATACTGAGGACTGATTCAAATGTATACGATATTCCACTCAGGGCAATAACTTGATAGTTAAACAAGCCTATTAGTTACAAACATAAATTTATATTCAGCTGAGTCAATCGAATTAAATCGCAGAGGATAATGAGAACGCTTAATGCAACAGAATGAATTCCCCGAGCGTGTGTCTTTAAAATCGTGACCACTACACCAGCGTGTAACATTATCAGACATAGATCGAAATCAGAGACCAGCTGACACAGATGCTCACACTTAAGCTCACACTCTATCACACACACCTTCACAGACACACTCACAGTCTCGCGCATTCTTGCACACGCTCTCACACACTCTCTCACACACACACACGCTTATTCCCTCTCACACAAACACTCACACAAACAGTCACACTCACACACACACTCACACACGCTCTCTCACACACTCTCACAGACTCTCACACACTCACATACACACAGTCACACACACACAGGCAGGTACACTCACGCAATCACACTCACACACACACACTCACACACACACACACTCACACACACTCTAACACACCCTCACACACAAATATTCTCACACAATCTCACACACTCTCACACACATTCACACACACACACTCTCACACACTCTCATACACTCACACACACTCAGTCACACACACGCACGCACGCACACTCACGCAATCACACTCACACACACACGCATACATTCTGACACACAAACACTCACACATGCACAGTCACACTCACACACACACGTATTCTTGTTCTCCCACACACTCTCACACATGCAAACTCTCACACACTCACACACAGTCACACACACACTCTCACACACACACTCACACACACACTCACACACACTCTCACAAACCCTCACACACACACATTCTCACACATTCCCACACACATTCACACACACTCTCACACACTCTCAAACACTCTAACACACTCACATACACTCAGTCACACACACATGCACGCACACTCACACAATCACACGCACGCATGCATTCTGACACACAAACACTCACACACACACAGTAACACTCGCAGTCACATTCACATAAGCTCTCTCAAACACTCACACACTCACACACCCACACACATACTGATTCTCGCACACTGACACTCACACACGGACACATGCACAAACACATTTACAGACACTCACACACACTGACACTCACACACACAGACACTCACACACACTCACATTCACAGATAAACTGATGCACACACTGACACAGACATACTCCCAAATACAGTAACACACTTATTCTCACACATACACACTCTCTCATGAGCATTTATTTTTGAAAGAGTTGCAGCCCGGCTATGTCACTTTGATAGTGATAGTGAATAGTCTCAATGTCCTCCCTTCCCACATTCCCATGACCAGCAATTTTTGCATGGTTCTCTGTGTTCTACTGTGTAGACATAATCAAAATAATTGTTTAACGTCTCAGCCATTTCCACATTTCCCATTACTAAATCCCCCTTCTCATCTTCTTAAGGAACAACATTTACTTTCGTCATTCTCTTCAGTTTTATATATCGGTAAAAGCTTTTACTATCTGTTTTTATATTTTGCGCATGTTTTTATTTCGTAATCTATCTTTCCTTTCTTTATTGCTTTCTTAGTCATTCTTTGCTGTCGTTTAAAATTTTTCCAATGTTCTAGTTTCCAACGAACCTTGGCCACCTTATATGCATTGTTTTTTAATTTGATACTCTCATTTATTTCATTGGTTATCCACGGCTGGTTATCCCATCTCTTACCTCCCTTCTTTTTCACTGGAATATATTTTTGTTGAGCACGATGAAAGAGGTTCTTAAAGTCCTCTACTGTTCCTCAATTGTGCCACCGTTTAGTCTGTATTGCCAGTCTACTATAGCTATCTGTGCCCTCATCCTACTGTAGTCCCCTTTGTTTAATCATAGTATGGACGTTTGAGACACTACTTCCTCACCCTCATTCTGTATTACGAAATCAATTTACTAAGTGATCGTTTATTATTCCTATCTGATTACACAGGACCAGATCTAAGACAGCTTTCCTCCTCGTAGGTTCTGTAAGATACTGTTCTAATAAACAATTCCGTATGCATTCTATGAATTCCTCCTCCAGGCTACCCCGTGCGATTTGATTTGACCAATCGATATGTTGGTTCAAATCCTCCATGATTACTGCCATTCCTTTTACATATGCCTCTATTATTCCCTTGATTATTGTCCGCTCCACCGTGAAGTTATTAATTGGGGGGCCTATGAACTACGCCCACCAGTGAATTTTTCCCCTTACTATCTCTAATCTCCACTCACAATGATTCAACATTTTGTTAATTGGAGCCAATAACATCTCTCACAACTGCGCTGATATCTTCCTTTGTGAACAGAGCTACCCCACCTCCTTTCCCTTCTTGTCTATCTTTCCGAATGGTCAGATACCCCTGTATGTTTAATTCCCAGTCTTGGCCACCCTGCAACCACGTTTCTGTGAAGGCCACCAAAATCATACCAATTTGTAACGATTTGTGCTGTCAACTCATTTACTTTATTTCGAATGCTGAGTGCGTTTAGGTAAAGTATTTTAATTCTAGCTTTTAAACCATGATTTTTAGTTTTGACCCCTCCTGCAGACGCTTTATATTCATACATATTGTCACTTCCCCTCACCTTGTGGTTTACACTGACCCCTCTGCGACTCTGCTCTGTTGCCTGTTGCCTTTTGCATTCATTCTTGCGGTCCTTTTCACCTGCGCTCTCACCCACTCGAACTAGCTCAGAACCCTCTCCTAGGTTTCGAATACTCCTCGCATTGAGGCACCGAGCTTTTAGTCTTGACTTTTTATTACACTTTGAACTTTTGAAATTTTGCTGAATATTGGCCCATTTTGTTTTTTGCCTTGGGTTTCTCTGCTCACCACTTTAACGCATCTCCTTTCTGTCTTTGCTTCTGTCTCCATTTTGTTTCCCTCTGTCTCCCTGCATTTGTTCCCATCTCCCTGCCATATTAATTTAACTCCTCCCTAACAGCACTTGCAAACACTCCCCCTACGACATTGGTTCCGGTCCTGCACAGGTGCAGACCTTCCAGTTTGTACTGGTCCCACCTCCCCCAGAACCGCTTCCAAGCCCTTGGAATTTGAATCCCTCCCTGCTGCACCACGGCTCAAGCCACGTATTCATCTGCGCTATCCTGCGAATCCTACTCTGACTCGCACGTGGCACTGGTAGCAATCCCGAGATTACTACTTTTAAGTTATATTTACAATTTAGCTCCTAGATCCTTAAATTCGCATCGTCGGAACTCATTCCCTTTTTTTACCCATGTCGTTGGCAACAATGTGCACCACGACAATTGGCTGTTATCCCTACCTTTTCAGAATGTCCTGCACCCGCTCCGAGACATTCTTGAACCATGCACCAGGGAGGCAACATAGCATCCTGGAGTCTCGGTTGCGGCCGCAGAAACGCCTATCTATTCTCCTAACAATTGAATCCACTATCACTATCGATCTCCCACATTTTTCCAGCCCTCCTGTGCAACAGAGCCAGCCATGGTGCCATGAACTTGGCTGCTGCTGCCCTCCCCTGATGCATCATCCCCCTCAACAGTACTCAAAGCAGTGTATCTGTTTTGCAGGGGGATGGCCACAGGGGACCCCTGCACTACGTTCTTTGCACTGCTTTTCCTGCTGTTCTTCCATTCCCTCGCTGGCTGTGGAACCTTTACCTACGGTAAGACCAACTCGCTACACGTGCAACTCACGTCATTTTTAGCATCGTGGATGCAGCAGAGTAAATCCACCCTCAGCTCCAATTCAGCAACGCGGACCGTCAATAGCTGGAGGCGGATAAACTTCCCGCACGAAGTGTCCCTGTGTTCCCACATGGTACAGTAGGAGCATATCACGTGACCGAGCTCTCCTGTCATGACATAACCCTTAGATACACTTAATTTGGCGACAACAATGTTAACAGGTTACTTACTGATATAAAAAAGAAAAAGAAAAGCTACTCACCAATAACCAGCCAATCAGTTACCCCGTTGGCAGTGACGTCACATTTTGATTCCTTTCTACTTCTTTTTTGCTTTTTCTCCCGGCTAGAGCTGCACAAGCTCGCCTCACCACGCACCTCGAGCTCCCGATTTCGATCTTGGGGGTAATTGTGTGTGAAACATAAAAGTTTAGTCCGCATGTACAGCAATGGATCAGGAAGGCCAATTGGCCTTTATTGCAAAGTGGATGGCGTATAAAAGCAAGGACGTCTAACGACAGTTACACAGGAGATTGGTGAGGGCATTCCTGTAATACTGCGTACAGTTTTCATTTCCATATTTATGATTGGATATAATTGCTCTGCGGGCAGTTCAGAGAAGGGTCAATCGCTTGATTCCGGGGATGAGTGGGTTGACTTATGAGGAAATGTTGAGTAGTTTGCGGGTCTACTCATTGGAAATCAGGAGAATTTGAGGTGAATTTTTCAAAACTTGTAAGATTATGAGAGGGATTGATGAGCTGGAAGCAGAGAGGATGTTTCCATTGACAGGGGAGACTTGAACTAGGAAACATAATCATAGAAAAAGTGGCCGCCCATTTCAAAATGAATTGTGGAGGAATTTCTTCTCTCAGAGCGTTCGAATTCTTTGGAATTCGCTGCCACAGAGAGCTGGGGCATTGGCTAAATTAATAGAGTGATGAACAGTTTCTTAACGGATAAACTACTGCTGTTGGGCAGTGTATAAGCTAGCTTGGCAGGAGTACGGGAATCTAAGAATACATTCTATATGGAAGGAAACAAGGCGGCAATAAAAAAGCAGAAAAGGAGAAAAAGAATTTGGCAGACAGAGGAAGCAAGGGCTAGAAAATAGACAATAACGGAATTTGGCAGGGCAAGATGTACATACTTCAATGCAATGAGAGCACAGATAGTCACTCGGGATTCTGATATATCTATTACTAAGACATGGCTGAAAGAAGTCAGCCATGGGAGCTCAACATTCCCTGTTATAGGTCTTTCGGACGGGATGGAGAGTGGAGTAACAATGAAAGGAGTTGGGGGCGTGGTCGCAGTATTAATTTATGACACAATTACATCTGGGATGAGTGATGATATGTTGGAAGGGCCGTCAAATTAGCCCTAGTGGTCGAATTGAAAAACAAAAAGAAGCGATAACACTGCTGGGACTGCACTATACACGCCCAAACAGGAAGAGCTAGAAACAAGAACAACTATATTGGCAAATTTATCAGATTTATAATAATAATATTAATACATTCATAGATATATAGCGCATTTGACATAGTAAAACTTCCCAAGGCGCTTCGCAGCAATTTTACAAAAGGTTTGATATTGACAATTCAGTGAAACGGAGAATAATCTGAGGAGTAAGTTAAAAAAACAGGTTAAATTTTCGGGTTAAAAGCTGACACAAAATGCGCAAGCTAAAAGAAACAGGGGAAAATATTTTTTTTAAATTGAAATTAAATGGGAAATAATGCAATAAGGTGTATACAAAAGTAAAATCAGTAAAATCAAGATTATTTGTATTTAAACAAAATTAAATAATATATAAAATAATTATAAATTAAGTTAATATAGAAAATCAGCAATTGAAGCAAATTGCATCAGTTATTAGCTGTTCTTTAAGTTTCATTCACTGTTCAGTGATTCAATGAATCAGGAAGAACCAATCACTGTTCACTGTCACAATGTTATATTTGTCCAAATGATGTCGGGGCTCATCCGTGAATTTAACCCGGCACGTCTTGCATTTTGGTGTCGATGTCGCGAAGCGAGAATCATAAGCATAGAGCAATTAGCCAACGACAAGGACGTTCCCATCTCAGTAAATCTTCTAATCATGGAATCGGATGGTTGTGAAGAGCGCAAGAATTGTTGAGTGGAGAATTGAGAGCAAATTCGGGGCAACATCTCATACATAGGAATGGATTTCTCAAAAATTACATCACATACATTTTAAGCAGATGCAGAATGATCCTTGTGGAGGCTGATCGCTAAATCTTTGACACCGGCTCCTAAGTTCGCCAGGATCAGTACCCTACTCCTGATCGCAAAATCTTTGACAACGGCAGCTACCTTCCCCTGGACCAGGACCGTGCTCCTGATCATCAAGCCATCATTTCCGAGACAGTGACTGACCTCGTCTCCGAAGTAGAGTTTCCATCCACAGCATGTAACCTCAGATTTCCTCAACGCAATATAGCCTGCTTTGAAAGATCAACAAACAGGACTGCACCGGTAGACCCATCGTTTCAGCCTCTTCTTGCCCAACGGTACTGTTTGCTTACTATCGCAAATCTATTTTCTCTCCCATTGTTCATCTTCTTCTCAGCTACCTCTACCTGTTACTCATCCGAAACCCTGTTTCCAGTTTCCTTGTAACAACCGTGTCTTTTTCACTATGATCCCTCTAAATATCTATGCCACTCGAGGATGTCCTGCGATTGCGCCGCTTCTTCTTCGAGCAGAGGTGCAACCAGTCCCCATCTACCACCAACCTGCTCCGCCTGTATCAACTTGTTCTCAATTAACTCCACTCGCTTCCTCCAAATTAAAGGTGTTGCTATGGGTACCCGCATAGGTCCTAGCTATACCTGCATTTTCAGGGGATTTGTGGAACGTTGTTTGTTGCAATCCTAATCAGATTCCCGCCCTAAACTGTTTTGCTGGTAAGGTGCTGATTGTATTGGTGCCGTTTCCTGCTCTCGCCATCGACTACAAAATGTTATTCACTTTGCATCCAATTTCATCGATTTTACATGGCCCATCTCCGACTCTTCCTTTCCTTTCTCGATGTCTCTTTGAAAAACATTATTTTTAAGCTCACTGTGTCCCACAGCTCTCTGGACTGCACTCCCTGCCACCCCGCATCCCTTAAGTACTCCATTTCAATCTCCCAGATCTTCCGTCTCTGTCGCGTCTACTGCAGCAATGCCACCTTCCACCCTACTGCTTCTCACATGTCTTCCTTTTTCTTCAATTGACGATTCCACTCCACCGTGGTTAACATGGCCCTCGACCGTGTCAGTTCTATTTCCCTCACATCTGCTCTCACTCCTTCTCCACACAAAGTCCTGCTTGCCCACGGCACCTTCTTGTGCAAATGCAGGAGCTGAAATTTTACCTCCTCCCATCCCACTTTCCAAAGACGCAAACACTCCTTCCAGCTGAGTCAGCGATTTGCTTATACTTCTTTCAATTTAGCATATTGTGTTCACTGCTCACGATGTGCTCGCCTCTAAATTGGGCAGATCAAATGCAGATGTTATGATCGCATTGCAGAACAGCTCTGTTCAGTCCGTAAGCATGACCCTGAGCTTCAGGTTGCCTGTCACTTTAATTGTCCGCTCGACTCCCATTCCAACATGTCTGTCCTCGGAGGAATGAGTTTCAACGCAAGCTCGACGAACAACACCTCATGTTTCGTTGAGGCACTTTACAGCCTTTGGACCCAACACCTAGTACAACAAGCTTGGAATATAAACTCTGTCCATAATTTGGTCACGTTTTCTTTTTTTTTTAAATCGACCTAGGAATGTTTTCTGTCTGTTTCCCATGGCAGCTGGTGACAATTACGCCATTCACATCGCACCTGGACTAATCTTTTTTTAACTTGCATTATTACCATCTTAATTCGGCCCATCATTCCTTTTGTCTCTCAAATCTCTCCTCTCCCACCCTCACAAGGAAGGATATATTTGCACTGCAGGCTGTTCAGAGAAGGTGAAGTAGGTTGATTCCGAGAAACGAGTATGGGTGGGACGATTGATGGTTTAATGGACGGATGGACTTGGGGAGGATGTGCAGAAAAATAAAGACAAAAAAAGACTTACATTTATACAGAACCTTTCACAACCAGCGGATGTGCCAAAGCGCCTAACAACCACTGAAGTAACTTTGCAGGATATTCACTGTTTTAAATTGGGCAACGCGGTAGCCAAATTGTACACAGCAACGCCTATAAACGGCAAAGTGGTAATGCCCAGATAAACTTTTTTTATTATGTTGATTTGAGAGCTGAATGTTGGCCAAGGCACAAGGGGTACCTCCCCTGGTCTTCTTGGAAATAGTGACATGGTACCTTTTCTTCTTCTTCTGAGGTAGTCAGGTGACTGATGCGTCCAATGCGTGACAAAAATCCATCCGAGGGAGCAGACATTCCTCGTCTTAACGTCTCATTCGAAATATGGAACCATCGACAGTGCTGTGCTTTCTCAGCTCTCAATTGCATTGTTAGCCGAGATTTATGTGGTAGATGTAAGGGAAGATCAGTAGATGGAATGAAGCCTCTCTCGGTGGGACAATTTAAGGTTTGATGGATGGATCGACTTTTGAACGGATGGGTAAGACAGTGGGTGGTGGCACGGAGGAGTATGGATGGACAAGTCGAGAGTTCAATAGACTGATGTATACCGTTACAGTGCGGGGAAGACACTGAAGCAGAAAGTCGTGCTTACAACATTACCTTTCTCTGCTGCTTGAAGAATTGTTAAGGGCAGAGAAATTCCTACATCGCGGGTCCGCACGACGTTTCTACGGACCCGGGAATGCACCCGCGCTGTAAGCCAGCTTCTCCGATCTTTCAAGTTCAAGCCTGACAGATCATCAGCAGATCGGGAACGAGGACATTTGCTTGGGTAAGATTGAACTTATTTCACATATCTTGCCCAGCAAATGTCGTCACAAATCTTGTGCGTGATAAAAGCAGGCGCTTAGCCTTCTTTTACAATTATTTTAAAACATAATAAAATATGATAAAATAAGAAAGTAATTACATTTATTGTTAATCACCCTCCATACTACGGTAAGTTTATTATAACGAGAATTTTAAAAACTTTTTTAAAAATCGGAAAAATATACATATTGATTTTTATGTCATGTCGACATTGATTATGTCCATGGGGTAAAAGAGCATCGTCTTGAATACCAGATTTCCCATGAGGTTGAGGTCGACGTGGATCGTGAACCATGACCGTGCGATAAAATCTACTATTGATAAAGATCTTTTTAAAGATAGCTGCGATTGTGGAACTAAATGATTCTAGAGAGTTCTTGTCCACCAAGAGAGAGCACACATTCTGCAGTGCATATATGCTCCTGAAAAGTCAATGTTAACATTTCAATGTTTCACAAATGGGTCACAAATAGAAATCGTGTACAGTGGCCAAAGGCCACTGGCAACTCCGGGGTCGTAGCATTAAGCATCAAAACGATGCAGAGTTGGAGCACCGAAATAATTATACAATCTATTGCGCAGTTTTAAACTGTTGTGGCAGACAATAATCGTTATGTTTCCGCAAAAAGCCGAAGTGATTATATAGCTCCTTTATATATCACTACAGAAACCGGATATTTACGTACCTGCAAAACTATGTGTATTCATTCAGCAACTCTAACTAAATTCAGGGAAGAGCTGAAGCAGTTGATTAAATCTGTTGAACCTTGATTGTTTACAGTTGAACAATTAAACGAAAGCTTCCTGTGCTAACTAGCGCTCAATTATATACAATGTGCTAATGTAGAATGGCTGCCTTTTGTTAGGCTAAAGGCGGATTTTTGTTGTGAAAATGAATAAGGTACCAGAACTAACTTCATCAACTTTCTGACTTGTGTTTGATGTCTGCTGCTTTAACCGGTGAACATAATTGATTTATGTTAAATTAACGCACTTCACGCTCATGACACAAAGAGAACCGCCATTACTGAGCTTCTGTAATGGTGTGAAAGATTTGGACCTCAGTGTTAACTGCCTCAGACCGCAGGTACTGGAGTGAAACGTTCCATTTAATTCACCGAAAAAGATTCCTTAAGTGTACAAACAATGTGCTGCAATGATGGTTATTTTTCATTCTGTCATCTAGACATGAATGATGCAGGCGTTCGAATTCCCTTCAGACCCCCACCCCCATAGTCTTCCAGAGCAATAAAACGAGGCGCATTCTACTGACCAGTGTCTAATGATTCCTCAATGTATCATTGGATATATTAGTTTGCAGATAGTTACATAAAATCACTGGTCGTCACAATGTTGGAAATTGATAAATGGGGTACAGACAGTTTCACCTACCAGCTCTTGCCGGGATTTACCCTCCACCCGAGAAATGGTTAATGTGGTTCTGGAGAGTCTAATGTGTAAAACCAATATGTACGTACCTGGGCAGTCGAATAGACAGTTATAGATATATATCATCGATGAGATATAGCGTAGTGCTGATCGTAAATGCGCTCATGCTAATACAGAGGGAAATGTAAAGGAAAGGTTAATCAGAGGGTTCTCAATCTGCTAATTTTATACTGTTTTAGTTGTGCTAATGTTGTAGTAATGATAATCTTGCCTTTGCCTGTTCAGCAGCCACGTTTAAGTCAATTTAAAGCAGCACTCGGCTGATGGCCCATAGCTGACCCTACAGCAATGGTCAGATTCTGGAGGAAGTAATATGAAATGTAATTAAAGTGAGGTTATTCTATTTTGAATGCTACATTTCAGAGAACTTTATTTATTTGATAAGATTGTTGGAAATATATTAATTATGTAATATAAAACATCTTGACTGTCGTCATCATTTTCAAATAGCACAAATGATGCAGCAATAAAGACAGAGTTATAATCGGAAGGCTCACTTGTTCAAATGGACCAAGAGTTAAACTAGTGGTAATGCAACAAAATGAATCACCCAAAGTAAAATATACTATTTTCCAAGGGAATCTTTAATGATTGATAAAAGCTGATTGCTTTATTATATTCTGCTGATACAGAGCTGTATATCAACATGGACTACACTCCAAAAGTACATAATTGGCTCTAAAGGACGTTGAGACGCCCGGTGAGCGTTAAAGGCGCCATATAAATGCAAGCCTTTCTTTTTTGATATTTTTATATCAAGCAACATTGTGTGTACTGACACATATAAGCAGCGGAAGAGTGGCAGTGTGTAAAAAGAATATCACAATGAGCAAGGGCCATATTCCTTACGGGCGGAATTGGTTGTGCAGTGCGGAAGGGTTTAAAGTTATTTCGCAGGGGGGTGGAAAACTGATAATAGATTTAGTAGTAACAGAAATTGAAAGCAGAAAAGTAGAATGTGTTTTTGGATCACAGAGGGAACAAGGACTAGAAAATAGATAACAATGAAGGTTGTCACGGCTACATTGTACATACTTTAGTGCAAGGAGTACAGGGAGTAAGCCAATAAGGCAGATGAGCTCACAGCACATATAAACACTTGGTCGTCTGATATTATAGCTGTTACTGATACATGGCTGAAATAATTGCAGGTATGGCAGTTCAAGTTTCATGGTTAGAGTGGTTCCGGATGGGATCGAGAGGAGGGTTTAAAATGAGGGGGGCGCACGATTGATTAAAGAAAGAAATCCAGCTGTGAGTAGTGGTGAATTATTAGCAAGATCATCCAATGGAGGCATATGAGTCTAAAAACTAAAGAAGAGTGGTTACACTGATGCGAGTGCAATATACACTCACAAGCAGTCAGAGGGAGATAGAAGAGAAAATATGCAGGCACATTTCTAAGAAGTTCACAAACTATAGGGCAGCAAATTAAGGGTTATAATTACCATAATATTACCTGGGATAATTTTAGTGTGAAATTTATAGAGGGTGTAGTATTCCTAAATTCATTCAGGACAAATTGTTTAGCCAGTAAGTAGCAAACAAAATAAGGGAAAACGCGCGTCTGGAAATATTTGTCGGGAATGAAGCTGGGACACAACAGGGCCTACACTCCAAAATGCGAAAGAGTAATCAGGGGAAAGCGTATTGGTGCTAGCGACCATAATTCAGTTTTTTTAGGGATGATAAACAAAAGGACAAAGGTAGATCAGAAATAAAATTTCTCAATTGGGGTAATGCCGATTTTGCTAACATGAGAGCTCATTTAGCTATAATGGACTGGAAAGAGCTACTTATAGGAAAATATGTGTCAGAGCAGTGGGACGCATTCAAGGAAGAAATTCAGAGGGTTCAGAGCAAATATATTCCCTCAAAGGGAAAGGGTGGGACTAACAAATCTAGAGCCACCTTTATGTCAATGGACATACTGGCTATGATATATAAAAAAGGAAGACTTATGACAGATAACGGGGATCAACAAAAAAAAGCTCTGGAGTAGTATGGAAAGAGCAAAGTTGCAAATAAAAATGAAAACATGAAAGCAAAGAGAAAGCATGAAAATATTTTGCCAATTAAAATCAAGGCAAGTTAGAGATGGTTTATAAATACAGTAACAGAAAGACGATAACTAAAGAGCCAATGGGGCCTATTAGATCCAAAAAAGGTAATCTGTTTGTGAAGGCGAAATACATGCGTTTGTTTCTACAAGGATACGTCACATCCGTTTTCACAAAAGAGAGGGTCGAGGCAGGTATTGCAATAAGGAAGGAGGTGTGTGAAATAAACATCGTGAGATAGGAAGTAGTAAGGGATTTATCAGCTTTGAAAGCTGATAAATTCAGAGGCACGGATGAAGTGTACACCAAGCTGTTAAGAATTTCAAGAGGGAAATTGCAAAGGCTATGACCATCATTTATCTATCCAATCTGGCTACAGGTGTGACCCCGGAGGACTGCGGGACTGATAATATGGTTCATCTTTTTGTAAGGATGGAAAGGGATAGACTGAATATTCAACCTAATTTCGCTCGTTGGAAATTTAGTGGACAAAATTATGAGGGACAGGATAAATTTTCATTTGCAAAAGCACGAATTAATCATGGAGAGTCAGCATTGATTTGCTAAGTCCCTGACTTACATAATTGCATATTTCAAGGTGGCAAGTTGGTTCGATGAAGGCAATGCGATTGATATATTGCATATGGATTTTAGAAAGGCACTTGCTAAGTTCCCACATGGTACACTGTTCACTAAATTAAAAGGCCATGGGGTCCAGGGCAATGTGGGAAGTTGAATCCAAAATTGGCTTGGAGGCACGAATCAGAGAGTAATGGTTTTTGGGTGTTTTTTAAGAGGAAGGTTGTTTCCAGTGTGGTTCTGCAGGGCTCAGTAATCGGTCCCTGGCTTTTTGTGATATATATCAAAGAGTTAGACTTGAACGTAGGGGGTATGTTTAAGAAGTTTGCAAATTATACTAAAATTAGCTGTGTGGTTGACAATGAAGACAAAAGCTGTAGACTGCAGGAGGATATCAGTCACCTCATCAGGCAGTACAATAGCAAATTGATTTCAATCTAGAAAAGTGTGAGGCAATGCATTACGGGAGGGCTAACAAGGTATGGGAATACACTTCAACTGGTATGATACTCAGAAGTGTAGAGAAAAAAAAGGATCTTGGATTGCAAGAGCAAATAACCCTGAAGATAGCAGGATGGGTAGATAAGGTGGTCAAGAAGGCATACAGAACACTTGCCTTTATTAGGCCAGGCTGCGAATACAAGAGCAGTGAGGTTATGCTTGAATTTATAAAACGTTATAGACCAAAGCTAGAGTACAGTGTTCAGTTCTTGTCACCACATTACCCGAATAATGTGATGGCTCTTGAAGGGGTACAGATGAGCTTGACGAGTATGTTGCCTGGACTCCAGAAATTAAGCTATGAGGAATGACTCTATAAACTGGATTTGTGTTCTTTGGAAAGGAGGAGGCTGAGCGAAATAACTATTGAGTTGTACAACAATTTAAGGGCCTAGGTAGAATTTCTATGAATCCATGAATCTCTATACGGAATTCGGAGCTGGGACATCACCAGCTATAGTTGATGTAATTATATGATTAAAATTGTATGTTTACGTTCTATTGCATATATTGCGTGCGTAATAAACCTCAGAAAGCTCACTACGATGTGTTAGAACCTGATAGAAAGCATTAAATTTACGATAGTCTCAGTAATTTAATAGTGAATGAGCTTAATGTTTCAATGGTGATTAAGTGCCTACTTTACCCGGCACTATAAAAAATTTCAACTTGATCCTGAGCTTCTCTAAAAGTAAAACATCACCTGGCTGCTCATCATCTTGTTGCCCAAAGTATACCAATCCAGCTGCTGTGGAAGTTATCATAAGCTGTGAGTGGCTCTGTGGAAGTGGAACATTCTCACTGAACTGCAGTCAGACGTTCAACAGTACGTAAGGTACCTTTCATGCAGCAGGGAAAGGTATGAACTCCAACATACTATGATCACTGCAGAGAGCTGCAATCGGCAGAAATCAATATGCAATCAAACAATATTATCCAAAAACAGTAGGTAAAATAGAAAGCAGAGTTTCCCATTACATTACCGCGTCAAATTTAATTCCATAAAGTTGGTATTCTCGGCATCTTTTACAATGAGAAATTACTGTGCCATACAGACATTCCGTGCCCACTATTTGTTATGAGCAGTTAACATCTTCCCATGTCCCCTACTTGTAAATTCATCGTTTATGACTCACCTGCTCCCTATTTATAATTAAAAAGTTGCAGAATTACCCATAATTAATTTGTTCCCTATTTCTATTTAAACAGTTGCCGTTTCCTCTAAATTCCCCAATTCTCTTTGTCTCCTTATATAGTCACTGTATTCTCCTGAATTCTGCATGTTCGACTATTTCCAGTAATTACATCTCTGTCCTCATCTTGTCAACGAGACGCTGCTGCTACTATCTTCAGTCTCTTGCTATAAAATTGGTAAACATCCATTGCCCTGCCTGGTCCACATGCTACATGATATTGAAAAATATTCCCACTGATAAGAACATAATAATTTAATATATCGGGGAAGGAGAAGGCCATACGGCCCCTCCAGCCTGCTTCGCCTTTCAATAAGATCATGGTATGGACTCAGTTCCACTTCCTTGCCCGCTCCCCATAACTTTTATTTCCTTATCACTCAAAAATCTGCTTATCTTCGCGAAATATATTCAATGACCCAGCCTCCACAGCTCGCTGGTGAAGACAATTCCATAGTTTTATAAGCCGTCTTAGATACGAAATTCTTCCACATCTCTGTTTTAAATGAGCGGCCCCTTATTCCATGTCCACTAGTTTTAGTTTCTCTTGTGAATGGAAATATCCTCCCTGCATCCACATTATCGAGCCCGCACCTTCTCGCCGTTCTTCCAAGCACTGAAGTGCAGCTGAGGCCATGATCAGATCAGCCATGTGGATTGGAGGATTGCTAATATTGTATCTTTGTTTAAAAATGGAGGAAGGGGTAGACTGAGTCATTGCAGGCCAATCAACCTTACCGAATTGTCGGAGTATGATTGGAAAGAATCATAAGGGGCAGGATAAATCTTAATTTGGAAATACATGGAGTAATCAAGGAAAGTCAGCATGCATTTGGTAAGGGACGAAGTGTCTGACTAACTTGATTGAATATTTCGAGGAGGTAACCAGCTTGGTCGATGTGGGCAGTTGGTATAATTTAGTGTATATGGATTTTAGAAATGCTTTGGTAACGTCCCACATGGAAGCCTGATCATGAACATTAAAGCCAATTGAATTCAGGGTAATGTTTGAAGTTGGATACAAACTTGGCTCCAAAAAATGGAAGTAAAGGGTAATGGTTGATGGGTGTTTTGTGATTGGACGCCGGTATCCAGTGGGGTTCTGCAAGGCTCAGTTCTGATTCATTTTATATTTGTGGTGTAGATCAATGAATTGAATGTTGGGTGTACATTTAATAAGTTTGCAGTTGACATTCTGTGGTTGATAACAAAGAAGTAAACTATAAACAACCGGAGCTGTCAATAATCTGGTCAGGTGGGCAGAGCAGTGAAAATGGAACGCAATCTGGAACAGTAAAATCCATATCCACCACATTAAAGGCACAACCCTCGCGACCCTCCTCAAAAAATGCAATAATATTTAGTCAGACACTATCTTGCCTTGATACATCCCTTGAATGTCCTTGATTAATCACTGACTTTCTAAATGAAGATTAATACTGTCCCTCTGAATGATATCAATATTTTTCCACTAAAGAGGTTTGGCTGACTGGACTGTAATTAATGCGTCCATCCCATTCCTCATTTTTAAACAAAAGTACAACGTTAGCAGACCTCCAGTCTTCCGGCAGTTCAGAGATTGGGTATTCTGCGGCATCACCTCCTGAATCCCCAATATATTTCCTCAATGAAAAATGCATAGGTCAGGACTATAATGGAAAACTTTCTCCTTGCTTGGACCAGCGCAGCTCCAACAGCACTCAGGAAGCTCGACAATATTCATGAAAATGCAACCTATTATATAGGCATCCTGTCAACCAAGTTCACCACTCACGATCTCCGCCACTGGAGTACCGTGGCTGCCGTGTGCACCATGTACATTATTCACCGTAGCAACTTCCCAAGGCTTCGTCGGCGGCACCTCCTCAACTCGTGATCTCTACCGCTAAGGGCAGCAGGCGCATGATATCATGATCACCTGCACGTTCCCCTCAGAATCAGAACCCATCCTGACATGGAAATATATTGCCATTCCTTCATTGTCGCTTGGACAAAATCCTGGAATTCTTTCCCTACAATTAATATGGGATTATCTTCCCCATTCAAACTGTAGCTTTCAAGAATGCGGGTCACCACCATCTTAGACGTACATTTAGGGATGGGCAATAAATAGTGTCCTTGCAAATGATGCCCACATCACATAACGAAAGAACATATCGTGGACTGCCTGTACTGAGGGAGCATGGTCACTAGTAGCTTAAGTGCAGGTTTACTACTTTCACTGGAGAAGCCTGTGAAATTTCTGCAAACATATTTCACTTTATTGATACAATTATTACCGGAGTAGCAAGGTGAACTGTCGTGTAAGTATTCAGTTGCTACTAGCACAGGAGGAGCACGGTCAATAATAGTGTTGATGTATTGATACTGGTTGCACCGGAGGAGCATGGTCGCCTGTAGTCTAATTGTAGAGTACCAATAGCACTGCAGATGTATGGTCAACAATAATTTAAGCATAGGCATAGCATTTGAACAGGAGGCGTCTTTGCACTATCACTGTTAATATTAGCGGTAGTGTAGAACTGCCGCTATTCCATAGGAGCACATTCAGACGTACGCACACTTATAGAACCTGAGGAGCACATTCATATTTGGTGTAAGTTTAGCGTTGCCACTATTACCGAAGGAGGAGTTTCACCTCTACTGTAAGTGTAGGGCACCACTATACGTCAGGAGCACGGTCACCTCGCATTTAAGTGTATGAGGAGAGACTAGATCAACTGAGGAGAGACTAGATCAACTGGGCCTTTATACGCTGTAATTCAGAAGGATGAGAGGAGATCTCATAGAAACATATAAGATTCTGACTGGACGGGTTCGATGCGGGAAGAATGTTCCTGATGTTGGGGAAATCCAGAACCAGGGGACACAGTCTTAGGATAAGGGATCGGCCATTTAGAGGAGAAACTTCTTCACTCAGAGAGTTGTTAACCTGTGGAATTCGCTGCCGCAGAGAGTCGTTCATGAGAGTTCATTGGATATATTCAAGAGGGAGATAGATGTGCCCTGACGGCTTAAGCGATTAAGGGGTATGGAGTGAAGGCAGGAAAGGGGTACTGAGGTGAATTATCAGCGATGATGATATTGAATGGTGGTGCAGGCTCGAAGATCCGAATGGCCTACTCCTGCATCTATTTTCTATGTTTCTATGTTTCTATAAATGCCACGTGTTCACGAGAAGCATAGTCACCTCTAGTATAAGTGCAGGGCACTATTATAACGGAGGATCATGGTCACCTCGAGTGTAAGTGTAGTGATATCACGAGTATGTGAGGAGAACGGTCACTAGTGTAAGTGCAGTGCACTCTATAACAGAATAATACTTTCACCTCTATTGTATGTGCAGGGCACGACTACACCGGAGGAGCACGGGCACCTCTCGTGTAAGTGTAGGGATGCCACTAATACGTGAGGAGCATGGTCACCTCTAGTGTAAATGTAGTACACCACTATACCGTAGGAGCGCTGTCACTTCGACTGTAAGTATTGGCGTCCACTATACGGGAGGAGCGCTGTCATCCATACTTCGGCGGCCAATGTACATCAACAACATTGCAGGATTGAATTCAGTACCTCTTCAATAGGATTTTGGGCACGAGCAGTGAATCAAGGGCAGGGATACAATAATTAGTGCCAGGGGAGCTGCATTCACCAGGCTGTAGGATTGCGTCAGACATTGTATTGGGTGACGTCACTTGCCACTTGTAAGCAATGCTTTAATAGTGTATTTGTTAAACCGTCCAATAAAAATTTCACACATTTATCTTAGTCTTACATATAAGACATTGCAGGATTTATTCACTATCTGTTCTGGAGGAATTGGGGCACGAGGAGTGATGCAAGGGCAGGGATACAACAATTAGTGCAAGGGGAGCTGCTTTCAGCAGGCTGTAGGAATAGCGTCAGACATTGTACTGGGTGACGTCACTTGCCACTTGTAAGCAATGCTTTAATAGTGTATTTGTTAAACTGTTCAATAACAATTTAACACATTTATCTTAGTCTTACACATAAGACATTGCAGGATTAATTCACTACCTGTTCTGGAGGAATTGGGGCACGAGGAGTGATGCAAGGGGAGTGATACAACAATTAGTGCAAGGGGAGCTGCCTTCACCAGGCAGTAGGAATAGCGTTAGAAATTGTACTGGGAGACGTCACTTTACTTTGTAAGCAATGCTTTCATAGTTCATTTGTTAAACTGTCCAATAACAATTTCACACATTTATCTTAGTCTTACATATCAGACATGAACATTAACTTAATTGAGTCTATTTGTTAAATTACTGTAACTAATGTTAATTATGATTTCACATGGTTGTGATCCGTGTGTCGGCACTTCGCTTGTTAGCCATAATCTGATAACATTACTAATGTTGGATTGTCAATTGAAGGTCTAACACAACGATGTTGTTCAATTTCCACACCGTCTTCACACCCAGTGCAGAGTGAGTGCAGGAGTAGCTCACTAAAATGTATCTGGCGGTTTCACAGGTAATGGCTCCAATAGGAATCCTGTTGTTGCAATGGTCCGTATTGATCAACAGACTGAATGGAGTAAAATGCTTTCACAGGTAACTACTTATATATTCCAATCAGACACTGGAACATTATTTATTTTTCTTGCAGCGAACTTGTTGACAAGTGTAATTCTGTTCCGAGTAAGCTGCGGCCTTTCCAAGTGTATCTCTGTCTACATGGTGGCCATGGCATTAGCGGATCTAGTCGTCATGATCATGAATATTATGGGATATTATATTTTAAGTTATTACTTTCCTCTTTCCTTCCTGTCCCGCACTCCCGTGTCTAAGTTCATTCTATACATGACTGTTGTCACCCTCGATTTGGCTGTTTGGTTCACCATCTCCTTCACGTTTGACCGATTTGTAATTATATGCTGCCAGAAGTTAAAAGCAAAGTATTGCACCGCGAGAACTGCGACCACTGTTATTACAACGTTCTCGGTCCTGATCATTTTAATGGACATCCCCATTTTATTTGTATTTGAAAATCAGCAAATTATTAACAATGTTCAGTGGGGTTTCCGGTCACGTGTGGCTTTTTTTCCCTCCCCTCCAGGTGTAGCTCACGTCTGGTTTCACATTGCTTCGGGGGTTTGGCTTCGTTTTACTTTAATCGTTCTGTTTAATTATTTGACTGTGAGACGTATTGTAGTGGCAAGCCTAGCCCGTAGGGGTCTCCGCGTTCACAGGAGTGAGAATCACTGTGACCAAGGGAGGGACGGCCGAAGGAAATCCATCATTTTACTTTTCACTGAATCAGGCAGTTTTATATTGTTGTGGCTGACATACGCCGTGAGTTTGGTATCTACCAGATTGTCAAACACCACTTACTACGGAGGGAACCGCACAGACATTGGATATATCGCCACTGAAACCGGAGCAATGCTGATGTATTTGAGTTCCTGTCCAAATATCTGCATTTATACAGTGACCCAGCGGAAATTCAGAGAAGAGTTGAAGAACGTGGTGAAATCTCCCTGGACACTCATTCTGAGATTAGTTAATAAATGAGCAGAAATTAAGCAATTGAAGCGAAAATGTATTCGTAACTGAAGCTCAATGGCACCTCCGTTTGCAACATAGAGCGTGATTCTTTCTGATAATTTGAAAAATGGAGCGTGCTTGTGTCCACTTTGTCGCATGCGTTTGTTGTATGCTTTACTTTCGTTTTCCACGCTTCTTTCACTCTGCAAACTTAACGTCTTCTTGCAAATTTAGCACAATTCAATATCAGGAATCAAATGCAACGATGATGACATTCATCTTTTATCCAGATAGTGACTAAAAGTCTCGATTGAGCACTGACAGGTGTAACTCAATCAGCATAAATGTGGAGTCTGCACTTTTTTGCGCTCTCAGTAGAAGTATCATGAGAAATAATAATGCTATTCTGTCTCAATCAGTCTCACAAACAAAATGGTAAAGGAATATAAAAATGAATGATTTTTGCAAAAGGTATTACCTTTTATACGTTTTTACACGTTACCTGTTACAAACCGTGCCAGAAACGCAGGTAAAACAAAGCTGGTATTAAGATTCTGTGTTTGGATGAACATCTGCAAAGGGCAGAACGAATATTTGGCAATTAGCATCTTGTTATGCAATTCCAAATTGATCCAAATAATAATTGCAAATTACCTGCACCATTGAAACAGTTAAACACTGTCGATCGATGATCTCTCCTGATTGTGCGAAAAAGGCCCGGGAGTTGCAGCAGTCTCTCAAAGGAACTGAGCTGAAGTGTGCGGATGAAGACTGAGTGATCGGGATCCAAACAGGTAATTCCTGTTTCCAGATCGATATATCCATAATAAAACCAACAGAAATGTTTTATAGAGAGGGAAATTGATCACAAGAATAAACAAGTGATGCTCACTTATTACAAGTTACTAATGAATCCACCGGTAGAAAACCAGGTACAGATTCGGTCCCTCATTCAGGAAAGGCCATTAAATCCATTGAGAAAATGAAGTATAGGTTCCTCAGCATGGTAATGTAGATCAGAACTATAAATCTAATGACGTGCAAGATATTGGGTATATTTGTAATGGAGCAGCGGTAGCTAAGGAGAGATACAATCGAGATTTTAAAAGTATGTACAGTTTCGGAAGAATGCAAAGGGAAAGATAAATCTATCTCGTTGGTCAGACAGCGATAAAGGATGATCGAATTAAAACGGTCAAAAGATTATGAGCAGAGCGATTTGCATAAACTTCTTCATGTAAAAGGTGCTGCAACATGGAATGTTTTTCCTCTGAGAATAGTTAAGCGAAATGTTGATGAATATTTGAAATTATGGAAGCTAAATATCTGTGGAGAGCGAGAGTTTATTTTTGATTGCTTTATCAAAGTACGACGTCCAGTTACAATGATTCAAACGACCTGTCCCTGCCCAATAAAGTTCTACCATTTTCTTTGTGTTAAATAGGTTTGTATCACTTCCATTAAACATCCCAGATGTTCAGCATTCACCAGACCCTTATAAAGTCCAGTTTGTTGATAACCTACTTTCATTTTGTAATTAGCTCCCTAATTTCCCATCACATTCCATAATTCCTCACCGTTTGTAGATGTGAAAGTTTGTCCGCTGTTCATTAAAATTCCACTGGGCCTTTGCAACTGTATTGCCACAGCCGTGCAGGCGAGTGATGTTTCAAATACACCAGCAAGTTACGAAAAGATGACCAATTCGTCCTCAGAGCAATATAATTCCCTTTTATAATGCTTCTCTCACAGGTGCTCACAGAGTAGATTTCTCCTGGCCTTATTTGATACACTGTGATTACTCCAGCCACTGTCGAAACCTCAGGAATCTTCTCCAATTGAGAGAACTTGTAATAGTGTCAGTAAATCTGTACTCCTGCCATTTCTCTATCTCTCGGGGACAAGGATTCTGGATTCCGGATCTCCAAATCTATGTGGTTGTACAGTGCAACTACATTAAAAACGTCTTAATAGCTCCCTCTCATACAAGATTTCCTCAATGACTCACGTATGCTCTACTCCGAATATTTATTGTTTACATGTTTAATTCATTGGATAATTAAAAAGCTTTTTTTCTTAATCCTAAATTTTACTTCCTACGTAATGACTTGAAAGCACGGTTTCTGCTTTTCTATTTAAATGCCTGGATACAGATTCATTGCAAGCCCATTATGCTCCTTCTGATCAACGTTCTGCTTGCGTACTCCAGCGCAGGGATATCCCACATTTTCATCACAGCGGAGTCTCACAGACACAGCGGATGGATTATTCGAAAATAATGGAACCGCATGTTCAGCTTTCATTCCATTGAAATTAAAGGTTGTACGCGGGCAACGAATGTGTCATAGAATCATAGAATAAGAAAACAAATTCGGCCCTTGACACTATCGGCCTTAATTATTTTCTTTACAATAGATATCCAATTCGCTGCTTTTTCCCAGAGCCCAAAAACCATTCCTTTACAATTATATCTCTAATTCCCTTTTAATAGTTACTAATTTGATAAGAGTGTCTTTCAGCGGTGGCTCTCTGGTAGCACTCCCGCCCTTGAATGAGATATTTCAAAACCCCGCTCCAGTGGCTTGAACACAAGATCGATGCTGACATGTGAATGCAGTGTCGGTGTGTGTTCCATTGTCAGAGGTGCCGTCTTTAGGACATGACATTCAACCGAGGTCCCTCTGCCTTTTCTGCTGGACATGAGGCAACTACCTATCCAGCGAACAGTACCGGTGTGTCTCCCACTGAAGCGCTCTGAACAATCAGAGCTCAGCTGATGTTTCACAGCGGAGACTGCAACTCCGTGTATCGAACGCGACCATCAGAAATTTCCCCAACCAGATCTAATTATATCCAGTTATATCCTTCTTCCAGGAGATCCAGCTCCTGCTCACTCGCCTGCTTTACCGAGAGTGCCGGACTGTGGCCCCCCCTAGTTGCTTTGGATAGGTTCCAATATTCTACACCTCTCCCACTGAATCCCTCAGATTTGCTTCATTGTTCTCCTGAAAGCACCCTTGGAACCATAGTCCAGTTAAGCGAAATAAATCCAATTTAATCTCGACAAATATCTTAAACTAACCACGGTAAAGATAGAAGCAAGAGGACAGAGGCACAGCCAGTGATAGGGAAAAAATCCCACAGGCAATTTAAAGACACATAACCTGTCATAGTGTCACAGAATGATAAATCATGGAATTGTTACAACATAGAAAAATGCCATTCGGCCCATAGTTCCCGTGCGAACTATCAGCTAGACCCCCTGCCCCTTCCTCGTCACCCTTCATTATATTCCTTCAGAGCTTATCCAACTCCATTTTGAAAGATACATTTGAGCCTGCCTCCACCACCCTTTTTGTCATTCCAGAACTTAATCACTGCTGCGTAAAAAGATTATACTCTTGACATCTCCTTGAGCTCTTGTGTCAATCACCTAAATCTGTGTCCACTGGATCTCGACCTTTCTGACACTTTTGAAATGTTTCCCTCTATCTAGTCGCTCCAGGCCGCTCATGATTTTGAACCCCTTTCTGATATATATTCTTAATCATTGCTCCAAGTAGAACAACACCAGCTTCTCCAGTGTATCAAAGTAACCGAACTCCCTAATTCTTGGAGCCATTCTCGTAAATCTTTTCAGCACCTTATTTAAGGCATTCACATCCTTCCTAAAGTGCGGTGCCCAGAACTGGACACCTTTCTCCAGTTGAGGACGAAATAGTGTTTTATACAGATTCAGCATAATTTCCACACATCTGTGTTCTATGCTTGACAGCTTTCTTGCAATTTATCGTTTAGTTGCTTTAAACACTAGATTACAAAATCATTTTGTGATGGCAGTTTCAGTATTTATTTAAACTTCATACCAAAGATAAAATAATATGAAAGTTACCAAGACATACGCCCAACTCTAGTGTGTGCTAACTGTTCTAGGGACTAACAAGTTCCATACACACCCTTCCCTTATATTTGTTTTCATTCAGAATCAAGTCCGAAATCCTAATCTCGAGTCCAAGGGCACTTCCAGTAGATCAAGGTAGCAAATCTGATGGATTCAGTGGAAGAGATGTAGAATATTGAAACCGCTCCAAAGCAACTATGGGAGACCACAGTACGGCACTCTCGGTAAACCAGGCGAGTGAGCAGGAGATAGAGCTCCCGGTCGAAGGATATGATTGGATATAATTACAACCGGATAGAGACATATCTGATGGTTGCGTTCGATACATGGAGTTGCAGTCGCCGCTGTGAAACTTCAATTAAACACTGATTGTTCTGAGTGCTGCAGTGGGCGACACACCGGATCCTGTTAGCCGCATAGGTAGTAAACTTATGTCCATCAGAAAAGGTAAACGGGACATCGGCAGAATGTCAAATCCTTAATGCTTAGACTGTGTCCCCTGGTTCAGGACTTCCACAACATCGTTAACATTCTTCCTTCATCTAACCTGTCCAATCCCGTCATAATTTTATATGCTTCCCTGAGAACCCCGCTCATTCTTCTAAATTCCAGTGAATATAAGCCGAGTCGTTCCAGTCTTTCTTCCTAAGTCAGTCCTGTCATCCCTGGAATCGGTCTGATGCACTCCCTCAATATCACGAATGTCCTTCGTCAAACTAGGAGACCAAAACTGCACACATTACACAAGGTGTGGTCTCACCAAGGCTATGCACAACTGCAGCAAGACCTTCCTGCTCTTATACTCAAATCCTCTCGCTATGAAGGCCAGCATTTAATTTGCTTTAATAACTGCCTGCTGTACCTGCATGCATACTATAAATGACTGATATACCATGACACCCAGGTCTCGTTGCACCTCCCCGTTTACAAATCTATTACCATTCAGATAATAATCTGCCTTCTTGTTTTTGCCACCAAAGTGGACAACCACATACTAATCAACAATCGACTGCATTTGCCATGCATTTGCCCACTCAATTAACCTGTCCAAATCACGCTGCAGCTTCTTAGCATCCTCCTCACAGCCCTCACTGCCAGCCAGCTTAATTTCATCTGCAAACTTGGAGATATTACGTTCAATTCCGGGATTGGACAGGTTAGATGAAGGACGAATGTTACCGATGTTGTGGAAGTCCTGAACCAGGGGACACAGTCTAAGCATTAATCTATATTGTAAATTGCTAGGTTTCCAGCACTGAACCTTGCGGTACCCCACTAATCACTACCTGTCATTCTGAAAAGGACCCGTTCATTTCCACATTTGCTTCCTATCTGCCAACCAGTTCTCTATCCATGTCAATACCTTACTCCCAATCCAATGTGCCTTAATTTTGCACACTAATTTCTTGTGTGGAACCTTGTCAAAAGCCTTTTGAAAGTACAAATACGTCATATCCAATGGTTCAACTTATCCACTCTACTAGTTACATCCTCAAAAAATTCTTGAAAATTTAACAACCATGATTTCCCTTGCATAAATCCATCATGACTTGGACTGATCCTGTCACTGCATTCCAGTAATTGAGTCCAGCATTATCTTATCTACCGATCTCAGGCTAACCGATCGATTATTCCCTGTTTTCTGTCTCGCTCCATTTTTGAAAGAGTGGCATTAGATTATCTCCCCTCCAATCCATAGGAACTGATCACGAATCCGTGGAATTTAAAAAATGAATTCCAATGCATCAACTATTTCGAGGGCCACGTCCTTAAGCAGTCTGGGATACAGACTATCAGGCCCTGGGAATCTACCGGCCTTCAATCCCATCAATTTATCGAACTCCATTTCCTGAGAAATAAGCATTTCTCTCAGTTCCCTCAATTCATCCTTCTGACTAGATCCTCGCTCCCGTAGTAATTTCGGGGGGTTATTTGTGTCTTCCTTATTGAAGGCAGAACCAAAGTATTTGTTCAATTGGTCTGCCATGTCGTTGTTCCCCATTATGAATTCAACTGCTTCTGACTGCAAAGGACAGAGAAAGATAGAAACATATAAAATAGGTGCAGGACTAGGTCATTCGGCCCTTTGAGCTTGCACAACCATTCAAATGATCAAGGCTCATTATGCAAGTTCAGTATCCCATTCCTGCCTTCTCAGCATATCTATTGATCACTTTAGCTGTAAGGGCCACATCTAACTCCCTTTTGAATATATCTAATGAACTGGCCTCAACAACTTTCACAGGTAGAGACTTCCACAGGTTCAAAATTCTATGAGTGAAGAAGTTTCTCCTCATCTCAGTCCAAAATGGATTACCCTTATCCTTAGACGTTGCCCACTGGTTCTGGTCTTCTCCAATATCGGGAAGATTCTTCTTGAATCTAACCTGTCCAATTCTGTGAGAATTTTATTTGTTTCTATGAGAGCTCCACTCATTATCCGAAAGTCCAGTGAATAGAAGCCGAGTCAATCCAATCTTTCATCAAATGTCAGTCCTGCCATTCCGGGAATCAGTCTGCTGAAACTTCGCTGCACTCCCTCTATAGCAAGAATGTTCTTCCTCAAATATCAGATTAGGAGATCAAAACTGCATACAATACATAAGGTGTGGTCTCATGAAGGCCTGTACAACTGCAGTAAGACATCACTGTTCCTATACTCAAATCCCTTCGCTATGAAGTCCAGCATGCTATTTGCCTTCGATACTGCCTGCTGTACCTGCATGCCTATTTTCAATGACTGATGTACCATGACACCCAGGTCTCGTTGTACCTCCTCTTTTATTAATATGTCACCATTTATATAATAAGATGCGTTCCTGATTTTCAGACCAAACTGCATAACCTCACACTTATTCACATTATACTGCATCTACCATGCATTTGCCCAATCACCTAAGCTGTCCAAGCCCCCCTGCCAGCCTCCTAGCATTCTCCTCGCAGCTCGCACTGCCACACAGCTTAGTGTCATCTCCAAACTTGGAGATATTACATTCAATTCCTTCGTATAAATCATTAATGTATATTGTAAGTAGCTGGGGTTCCAGCACTGAACCCTGTCCTTCTCCACTAGTCACTGCCTGCCATTCTGAAAAGGACCATTTTAGTCCCACTCTTTGCTTCCTGTCTGACAACCAGTTCTCTATCCACGTGAATATATTGCCCCAATACCATGTGCCTTAATTTTGCACACTAATCTCTTGTGTGGGACCTTGTCAAAAGCTTTTTTTATAGTAAAATACACCACATCCAATGGTTCACCTTCTCCACTCTACCAGTTATATCCACAAAAAATTCTAGATGATTTGTCAAGCGTCATTTCCCTTTCATAAATCCATGCTGACTTGGACCGATCCTGTCACTGCTTTCCAAATGCGTTGGTATTACATCCTTAATAAATGATTCCAACATTTTCCCCACTACCGTTGTACAGACCTACATTATTCTTCGCTAATCTTTTTTTCTTCACATATATATGGACGCTTTTGCAGTCAGTTTTTATGTTCCCTGCAAGCTTACTCTCATACTCTATTTTCCCCATCTTAATTAAACTCTTAGTCCTCCTCTGCTACATTCTAAATTTCTCCCAGTCCTCAGGTTTGCTGCTTTTCCTGACCAATGTTTATGCCCTTTCCTTAATTTTAAGATTATCCCTAATTTCCCTTGTTGAGCCACCTCCCCATTTTACTTTTATGCCAGCCAGGGATGTATATTTGTTGTAGTTCATCCATGTGATCTTTAATTGTCTGCCATTGCCTATCGACTGCCAAACCTATAAGTATAATTCGCAAGTCTCTCCCAGCCAATTCACATCTCATATCATCGAAGTTAACTTTCATTAAGTTCAGGATCCTGAACTGAATTAACTGTGTCATTCTCCATCTTAAAGAAAAATTCTACCATATTATGGTCACTCTTCCACAAGGGGCCTCGCATGACAAGATTGCTAATTAATTCTCTTTCATTACACAAGAGCAAGTCTCGGATTGCCGGCTCTCTAATGGGTTCCTCGACATATTGGACTCGAAAGCCATCCCTTATACAATCCAGGAAAATATCCTCCACAGTATTGTTACTAGTTTGGTAAGCCCAACTATGTGTATGTTGAAATCACCAATGATAACTGCTGTACCTTTATTGCATGTATCCCGAATTTGCTGTCTAAAGCCATCCCCAAACTCACTGCTACATTTTATTGGTCTGTACACAAGTCCCACTAACGTTTTCTGCTCTTTGGTGTTTCGAAGCTCTACCCACCATGCACGTTCATCCATCACCCCTGTGCTCGCTGACCTACATGTCTCCCGGTTAAGCAACTCATCGATTTTACAATCTCATCGTTGCTTTCAAAACGTTCCATGTCCACGCCCCTCCTAAACTCTGTCATCTCCTCCAGGTCCACAACCCCTTGACATATCTACATTCCTCTAATCCTGCCCGCTTGCGTATCCCTGATTTTAATCACTCAAACATTGGCGGCCGTAACTTCAGCTGACTGGGTCCTTAGCTTTGGAATTCACTTACGAACGCTCACCACCTCTTTACCTCTCTCTCCTCATAGAATCATAGACATATTACTACACGGATGGATGCCACTTGTCGGATTGTGTCTCTGACTGTCGACAACTAGCTAACCAGCCTAATCCCACATCCTGCACGAGGTCCGGAGCCCTGTAGGGCACGGTTCCTTAAGTGCACATCCAGGTACTTTATAATTAATGGTGAGTGCTTCTGCATATATTACCCATTCACGTAGTGAGCTCCAGACACCCACCATCCTCTGGCTGAATTTTTCCCCTCATCTCCCATCTAATCATTCTACCAACTACTTTTCATCAATGCGCCTGGTTTTTGACCGCTCTGCAAAGGCAAATTTACTTTCTAAGTTCCTTTCTATACATTCTATCCAGGCCCCTCATAATTTCATACACCTCAATTCAATCTTCGCTTAGCCTCCTCAGTTCTGAACAAATTAAAACCCAGTTCATCCAATCTTTCCTCATAGCTTCCAACTTCCGGTTCCTCGTTATGTCATCTGTGCCGTCTCGAGTGCAGTCACATATTTTCTGTAATGTGGTGACAAGAACTGCAGCAGTACTTTGGTATGGTGACAAGAATTGTAGCAGTGGCCTGACTAGTGTTTTGTAGTTCTACCGTAAATTCCCCTGCTCTTACATTCTATGCCTCGGCTAATAAAGTGAAGGATTCCATTTGCCTTTTTAACGACATACTCGAATTGATCTCCAATTTTAAGGCTCTTAGGGCATTCACACCAAGGTCCCCCTGTTCCTCCACACCGCTCAGTATCCTACAATGTTTTGTTTATCCCCTTGCCTTGTTACACCTCCACAATTCTATTAGCTCACACTTCTCTTGATTTATTTCCATTTTCCTATTTTCTACCCAAATGACCGGTCAATCTATCTCTTCCTGCAGTCTAAACTTCCCTCCTCTCTGTCAAACACACAGACAATTTTACTGTCATCTGTAAACTTCTTTATCATGCTCCCTCCACTTAAGTCTAACTCATTATGTAACTACAGAAAACAAGAGACTGAGAACTGAGCCCTATGGAACCCATTGTAAACAGCCTACCGTTCGCAAATTCAGACATTACGCAATTGCTTCCTGCCACTGATCCAATTTTGGATCCAAATGGCAACATTCCCTCGACCCATGGTCTTTTACTTCTTTGATCAGCCTGCCATATTAGACCTTGTTAAAAGCCTTGTTAAAATCCATGTGGATCACTCCAACTGCACTGCCCCTATGGAAACAGTATGTTACCTCCACAAAAATTCAATTAAATAAATCAGACACGACTTTCCCTTAACAAATCAATGCTTACTGTCCTTGCTTAATCTATGACTTTTTAAATGAAGGTTTATACTGTCCCTCAGCGTTGATTCCAATAATTTGCCCATCATCGGGGATAAACTAACTGGTCTGTAATTACTCCGTCTTTCACTTTCTCCCTTTTTTAAATAATGGTACAACGTTAGCAGTTCCCCAATGCTTTGGTGCCACTATGGCAGCCAGGGACGGTTCTGAAATTGTGGTCCGAGCCTTCGCAATTTCCTCACTTGCTTATTTTAATAGCCTGGAATATAGTCCATCCGTCTGAAGAAAACAAACTCCTTAATCTATGTTTATCCAATCCAATGTTACAATCTCATTTTTCTTAACTTTAATATCGGCATCGTCGCCCTAATTTATAAAAACAGCTGCAATATATTAATTAGGTAACTTATCCACATAGTCCGCATCCACACATAGGTTACCATTTTGGTCCCCAAATGCCATATTCTGCTCTTAGTTATCCTTTTGCTCCTCATGTAATTGTGACTTATCATTCGGTGTCCTTTGATTCGACGTGCCAGTGTTTTTCATGCTATCTCTTTTCTTTCCAAATTTCCTTTTTAATTTCACCCCTAGGCTTTCTGCAGTATTGACCTCTCAATGTCTAATATAAGCTTCCTGTCTGTGCCTTATCTTTCCCTTTATGCACCTTGTCATCCAAGGGGCTTTAGATAGCCCACAGCTGCCATTTTTCGTTATCGGAACATGTTTACTCAGACTTGTATCTTCCACTTGAATGCCTCCCACTGCCCTGACACTGATTAACCTTCAATGAGTTGTTTCTCGTCCACTATTGCTCTTCATGGAATCATGGAATCACCGAAATTCAGAGCACAGAAGGATGCAATTTCTGCTCATCGTGTATGCGCCGGCCAATTAGGAGCTATGCAGCATAATCCCACTTGCCACATCTTCGTCTGTAGCCCTGTCGGTTATGGGACTGCAAATACACATCCAATAAATTTTTAATTATGGTGGCGGTTTCTACACCTACCACTCATTTAGGCACTGCTTTCCACACCCAAAACTCCACCCCCTCCCCAATCCGCGCCATCAACATCTGGGTGAAGACTTTTCCTCTCACTCTGGTGTAAACATCCTACCAATTATTTAAAGCTATGCATCCTGCTTGTTGACCGCCTCTGCTCAGGGAAATACGTCATTCCCATCTACTTTATCTAGGCCCCTCATAATTAAACAAATTCATAATTTCTCCCCTCAGTCTCCCATGTTCTGGATAAATTAAACCCAGTCTATCTAATCATTCCCTATAACTACTATTCGCCATTTCAGGCCACTTGCTCGTATATCGCCTATGTATCTTCTTTCGTGCAATCACATGTTTCCTGTATAATGGTGACCAGAACGTCACGCAGTACTCCATCTGTGGCCTAACTAATATTTGAGACAGTACAAGCACAACCTCCCTGCTCTTGTATTGTATGCCTCGGCTAATTAAGGAAAGTATTCCGTAAACCTTCTTAACGCCCTTTTCTGCCTGGGCTGCTACATTCATGGCTCTGTGGACATGCATTGAAAGTTCCCTTTGTGCCTGTACACATCTCAGTGCCCTATCATTTAATGTTTATTCCTTTGCCTTTCTCGTCCTCCCAAATATATTATATAATACGATTCTGCACAGCTGACCACTTCATTGATACCGAGCTGCATGGAAGAGCTTTCTTCTTCATTATTAACCATAGAGCCAAATTTTGTGTAATGTGCAAACTTTTTAATCATAACCCCTTCATTCAGGTCTAAATCATTGATATATACCAAAACAAGCAAGAGACCTCTGATTGAGCCCTAACGATCCTTATTCGAGCAGCCTCCCAGTTGCGAAAATATCCAGTACCCTTTGCTTCCCGGCACCGAGAACATTTTGTATCCAATCACTTTGCATTGGATCCCGTGGGCTTTCACTTTCCTGAGCAGTCTGCCCAATGGAACCTTGTCAAAAGCCTTGCTAAGATTAATTAGCACTACATCAAATGCACTACCCTTATCTTCCATACTTGTCATAAAATGTAATCAATTTAGTCAGTCAGACCTTCCCTGACAACTTCTTAACTGACTGTCCTTGATCAAACCTGGCTTTCTCAATGAATATTTATCCTGTTCCTCAGAATTTTTGCCATTAATTTTCCCACAACCGAGGTTAGGCTCATTGATCTGTAATTGATCATCTATCCCCTTCTCCCTTTTTAAACAAAGATACGAAATTAGCAGTCCTCCAGGCCTCTGGCACCACACCTGTAACCAGATAATATCGTGATGGTCAGATTTTCTGCCAGTTATCTTTTGCTTCTCTTAACAGCCTGGCTACATTTCACGTGGCCCTGTGCATTTTACAATTTCTAACCTGTAAAACACTTTAATATTTCCACTCTTATTATATTTAGTTCATTTAATCTTTCACATTCCTCCTCACCGATTGCAACGTCTGCATCGCCCCACTCTTTTTTGAAAACAGATGCAAAGTATTTATTCAGAACGATAACCACATATTCTGCCTACACACACAGATAAAATTTGCGGTCTCTAATGAGCCCTATTCTTTATTTAGATATCGTCATAATCTTAATGTATTTACACGTCTTTGTGTTTTCATTCATTTTACTTGACAAAACGTTTTCCTGCTCTCTGTTTGCTTCCATAATGTCCTGTTCAATTTCACCTTTGCAATTTCAATATTCCTCTAGAGTTTCTGAAACATTGATCCATCGCTATGGTATAAGCCTCCACTTTTTTCTTTATTCCACCCTTTAATCCGCTTGGCATCCAGGGGGCTCTGGATTTGTTAGTCCCACCCTTTTCCTTTGAGGGAACACACTTGCTCTGGACCCTGACGATGTGCTCCTTGAATGCCTCCCAATGCTCTTACACATTTTTGACTTCATGCAGCTGTTTCCAGTCCAGTTTTGCGAAATCCCAACTCCAATCAATATATTTGCTTTTCCCGATTCAGATTTTTTCATTCCTGGTCTAATTTGTCCAGACTGTCTGCACCTGGGCAGGATCGGAACCAATTTCCTCGGGGGAGTGTTGGGGAGGGGTTAAACTAATATAGCAGAGGTATGAGAACCTAAGCAGGGAGACAGAGGGCAGTCGAATGTGGACAGAAGCAAAAGATAGAAAGGATTAAAGTAAAAGTGGAGGGCAGAGAAACCCAATGCAAAAAGCAGAAAGGGCCTCATTACAGCAAAATTCTAAAATGGCAAAATGTGTTCTAAAGTCAAGGCTGAAGGCTCTGTGGCTTAATGTGCGGAGCACTCGGAAAAAATTGTCGGAGTTAACTGCGCAGATAGCAGTTAAAGGATGTGATGTAATTGGCTTCACGAAGACATGGCTCCAGTGTAACCAAGGCTGGGAATTCAACATTCCGGGGTATTCAACATTCAGGAAGGATAGACAGAAAGGAAGAAGAAGTAGGGTGGTGCTGCTGGTTGAAGAGGAAAATAATGCAACAGTAACGAAGGACATTAGCTTGGATGATGTGAATCGCTATGGGTGTAGCTACGTTATACCAAAGGGCAAAAAACGCTAGTGGGAGTTGCGTACAGACCACCAACCTGTAGTAGTGAGGTCGCGGACAGCATCAAACAAGAAATTAGGGATGCGTGCAATAATGGTACAGCAGTTATTATAGGCACCTTTGATCCCATAGAGATTGGGCTAACCAAATTGCTAACAGTATGCTGCAGGAGAGTTTCCTGTGTGTATTCATGATGGTTTGCTCGGCCAATATGTCATCCTAGATTTGGTGATATGTAATGAGAAAGGACTAATGAGCAATCTTGTTGTGCGACGCCCCTTGAGGAAGAGTGGCCATAATATGGTAGCATTTTTTATTAAAATGGAGAGTGAAATAATTAATTCAGAGAGTAGGGAAGGTAACTTCGATGCAATGAGATGTGAATTGGCTAGAATAGACTGGCTAGTGATACTAAAATGGTTGATGGTGGGCACGCAAAGGCAAACATTTAAAGATCATATGGATAAACTTCAACAATTGTCCATCCCTGTCTGGACTAGAAATAAAACGGGGAAGATCGCTCAACAATGGATAACAAGGGACATTAAGGATAGTGTTATATCCAAGGAAGAGTCATAAAAATTGGCCATAAATTGCAGCAAACGTGAGGAGTGGGAGAATTTTATACTACAGCATAGGAAGACAAAGTGTTTAATTAGAAGGGTGAAATAGAGTGAGAGGAAGCTTGCTGGGAACATAAAAACTGACTGCAAAAGCTTCTATAGATATGTGAAGAGAAAACAAAAGTAGGTACTTTGCAGTCAGATTCAGGTGAATTTATAATTGGGAACAAAGAAATTGCGGAACAGTTAAACAAATACTGTGGTCTGTCTTCTCGAAGAAATACACAATTATACTTCCGGAAATACGAGTGGATGGAGGTTCCAGTGACAAGGAGGAACTGAAGGACATCCTTATTAGGTGGGAAATTGTGTGAGGGAAATTGATGGGATTGAAGGCCGATAAATCCCCGGGGCCTGATAGTCAGCATCCCAGAGTACGTAAGGAAGTTGCCCTAGCAATAGTGGATGCATTGGTGAACATTTTCCAACAGACTATCGATTCTGGATCAGTTCCTATGCACGTGAAGTTAGCTAATTTTACACCACTTTTTCGGAAATGAGTGAGAGAGAAACTGGATAATTATAGATTGGTTAGACTGACATCAGTTGTGGGGAAAATGTGGGAATCAATTAATAAAGATGAAATAGCAGCGCATTTGGAAAGTAGTGACAGGATCGGTCCAATTAGCATGGATTTATGTAAGCGAAATCCTGCTTGACAAATCTTCAAGAATTTTCTGAGGATGTAACTGGGAGAGTGGAGGAGGGAGAATCAGTGGATATGTTGTATTTGTAATTTCAAAAGGCTTTTGAAAAGGTCCCACACAAGAGATTGGTCTGCAAAATTAAACACATGGTAGTGGGGGTAATGTACAGACGTGGATAGAGAACTAGTTGGCAGACATGAAGCAGAGTGTCGGGAAGCACTATTCCTTTTCAGAATGGTAGGCAGTGACTAGTGTGGTGCCGCAGGGCTTAGTGCTGTGACCCCAGCTATTTACAATATACATTAATGATTTAGATGAAGAGATTTATTGAATTATCTCCATATTTGCAGATGGCACTAAGCTGGATGGCGGTGTGAACTGCGAGGAGGACGCTAAGAGACTGCAGGGGGGCATGGACAGGTTAGGTGAGTGGGCAAATGCATGGCAAATGCAGTATAATGTGGATAAATGTCAGGTTATCCACTTCGGTGGCAAAAACACAAAGGCAGAATATCATCTGAATGGCGACAGATTAGGAAAAGGGGAGGTGCAACGAGACCTAGGTGTCATGGTACATCAGTCATTGAAAGTTAGCATGCAGGCACAGTAGGCGCTGAAGAAGGCAAATGGTATTTTCAACTTCACAGCTATGGGATTTGTGCATTGGAGTAATTGTACAGAGCCTGAGTGAGGCCTCACTTGGAATATTGAATTCAGTTTTGTTCTCCTAATCTGAGGAAGGACATTCTTGCTATTGAGGAAGTACAGCGAATATTTAGCAGATTGATTCCCGGGATGGCAGGACCGTTATATGAGGAGAGACTGGATTGACTGCGCCTGTATTCACCGGAGTTTAGAAGGATGAGAGGGGATCTCATAGAAACATATTAAATTCTGACGGGATTGGATAGATTAGATGCAGGAAGAATGTTCCCTCAGTTGGGGAAGTCCAGAAACAGGGGGCACAGTGTTAGGATAAGGGGTAGGCAATTTAGTACTGAAATGAGGATAAACTTCTTCACTCAGAGAGTTGTTAACCTGTGGAATTCCCAGCCGTGGATAGTTGTTGATGCCAGTTCATTGGATATATTCAAGTGCGAGTTAGATATGGCCCTTACGGCTAATGGGATCAAGGGGTATGGAGAGAAAGCAGGAAAGGAATACTGAGGGAATGACAAGCTATGATCTTATTGAATGGTGGTGCAGCCTCGAAGAGCCGAATGGCCTACTCCTGCACATATTTTCTATGTTTCTATGTTTCTTTTTTTTCCATAACTCCACTAAATCTAACTGAATTATAATCACTGGCAACAAAATGTTCTTCGACTGATATCCCTGCTCAGTTTCATTCACTAAACCGAAGTACAGAACCTCTCCCTCCCTTGTTTGGCTTGGTACATGATAGCAACGTAAGACCTCCTGCATGCCTTTTAGGAATTGCGCAGCCTGCATATAATTCACACTCATTTTATCCCAGTTATTATTCGTCTAGTTGAAATCGACTTCTATTACTGCTCTATAATTTTGCCTGCATATTTGCTCTTCTGTCTCCGTCGGATTGATGGGGAGTCTATAGTACACACAATAGTATGATCGCCCCTTTTACGTTGTTAAATCCATCCGATATGGCCTGATTTGATGATCCATCAAACATATTATCTCTCCTCTCGGTTGCAATATTTTCTTTAATCAATACTGCGCCCTATTACCTCACCTCGGTTTTAACCCACGTTTCTGTCCCGCCGAAAACCCTTGTAACCAGGACTGTTGACCTAACAAACCAGCCCTTCTTTCAGCCATGTCTCAGTAATAGTTGTAATATCATACTCCTCAGTGGCACGTGGCATCGAGAGTAATCCAGAAATTACTACATATGAGGTCCTGCTTTTTAATCTCTATCTTAGCTCCCTATAATCTGCCTACACGGCCTGATTCATCTTTCTATCGATATCATTGGCACCATAATGGACAAAAACCTCTGTTCACCCTCTGCCCGCAGCATCCCATGTAGCCGCAGAGTGAAAAGGTTGATCCTGCACCATAGAAGCTACAAACCATCCTGCAATGATGTGTGGAGCCTGTCTGCTCTCCTAACTATCTAATCTTTTACCATTATTGCTCTTCCTCTCTTCTCCTCTCCCGCCCCCCCCTCCCCCGCCGCACTGTGCAGATGAGCCAGCAGTCGAAGCGTTGAATTAGCTCTGGCTGCATGCCACGTTGAAACATCGCCCCCACCAATACTCGGAACAGAATGCTGGTAGGGGACAGAAAAGCACTCATGGTACTTATACAATACCTGGCGGCTCCGCCCCTTGTGTCTGACGCCCACGCATTCATTCTCTGCCTGCACTCTCTTAAGCTGCCTTGTGATCACCTCAAGAAACGTGCTATCCACGATGTACTCGGTCTCGCGGATTCACTGCAGTGATATCCCACTGTAACCCTTCCAACTGCCCAGCTTAGATGCCCAAACCGAAGAACAAAACCGTCCCTGCCTTGTTGGGCTTGCTACATTAGGGCTAAAAAATAAGATCCCCTGAATGCAATTGAGGAATTCTGTGCCATCTACACCTTTTAAACTGATTGTACCCCAGTTAATATCAGCGTAATTTAAATCCCCCAACAATACTGCCCAATGTTTATGCATTTATCAGATATTTGCCAACACATTTCATGTTCTATCTGCCTCGGATTGTTTGCGGGCTAATTGTAGTTTCCCAGCGGTTTAGTTGTTCTTTTTTATGCTTCAGTAATACCCAATTATCCTCATTTCAAGATCATTCTAAAATATCAACTCTTCTCATAGCTGTAATTTTATTCTAATCAATATTGCCACCCGTCGTTTTTAACAATATCTCTATCTTGTTTGAAAACCCTGTAACCAGGAATATTGAGATTTCTATCCTGCCCCTCTTTATGCCATCGTGTCAGTAGTTTTTAAGATATCATAGTTCAACATGTTTATCTGGGCCGTCAGCTCCGCTGCCTTATTCTCCAAACTCCTTGCATTTAGGAATATGCCATTACACACAGACAAACTCGTGTATTGTCTATTTTCCAATCTTTCTTTGCGGTCTTCCGAACTGCCATTTTACTCTTCGACATTCAGCTCTCGCTGTGCTTTCCTCCTTTCCGATTCTATGCTCATCTTCCCATGAAGACGTGATTAGAATGCTATTTCCAATTGGGTTCCACAGGGCTCAGTACTAGGCACCTTGCTTATTGTGACATATATCAATAATTTAGACTTAAAAGGAGGCGTATGATAAAGACGTTTTCAAATTATACGAAAATCAGATTTGTGTTTGACGATGAAGTGGAATGCCGCTGACTGCCGAGCAGAACAGTAGATAATGGAATTTAATCCGGAGGAATATGAGGCAATGCATTTGGGAAGGGTGATCAAGGCAAGGGAATACACAATCAATGGAAGGACATTGAGGAACAGAGCATTTTCACGATCCATGAAGGTGGAACGACAGTTGGTTAAGAAGGCATACGGAATACATATTTATTGGGTGAGGCATAGAATATAAGTGCAGGGAGGTTATGCTTCAACTGTATAAAACGCTAGTCTGGCCACAGCTAGAGTACTGCTTGCAGTTTGGTTTACCACATTACAGGAAAGATTGTGCTGCACAGACTGATGAGTATGCGATCTTTCTACCGCTGTAGCAACAATGCTCGGATTTACACTTAATTTCACTTTCCAACCTCTGAAACTTACATGCAACAATTTTATTTCATAATGCAAATGGGGCCACAGCAAAAAAATAAAATGCAACGTTCAGCCGATGCTGCATATGGTATTGTTCAATAAATGCTGAAAACACTTAGCAGGTCAGGGAAAATCGTTGGCCAGAGAAAGAAAAGATTAACCTCTCAGGACCATGAGCTCTCGGCAGATCGAAAGTTTTGCAGCATTACTTCAAAATATTACAGGTCTCGTGTGAGTTTCGTTCCAAAATATTTAATAACAACACGAATAATATACGAGCAACCCGACGAAAAATGCAATGGTCCACATGGGTCTGGAATCTGCGCCCGTGGTGTTAGGAACACCACGCTCTAACCAACTGAGGTAATCAGCCTTACTGTGCAAGTTTAAATTCCACGTACTTTTGTGTACTTGGCTTAAATTTCCGCGATATCTTCAAATTCTGGAAATATCCATCAACAACCTGCACGAATCATCCTGCATACACCCTGTAGTTATCAATCATTCTCTATCCTATCTTCAACTACTGTGCATATTTTATTTTCTGTCACAAATAACAACATCGAACAGATTATGACATTCACTTCACGAAAGTGCCAGGCAATCACGATCTCCAGCAAGCGAGAGTCAAACCAGCGCCACGTAACATTCCATGTCATGACCATCACATAATCGCGCACTAACAACACGCTGGTGTCACCATTCACAAAAACTTAACTGGACCATCGTCATCATAGACAGTCCCTCGCAATCGAGGAAGACTTCTGCCACTAAAAAAGTGAGTTCTTTGGTGACTGAACAGTCCAATACGGGAATTGCAGTCTCTGTCACAGCTGGGACAGACAATCGTTTAAGGAGATGTTGGGTGGGAGTTTGGTTTGCGGCACGCTCCTTCTACTGCCTGCGCTTGCTTTCCACTTGCTCTCAGCGACGAGACACGAGGTGCTTAGCGCCGTCCCGAATGCTCTTCCTCCACTTGGGGCGGTCTTTGGCGAGGGCCTCCCAGATGTCGGTGGTGGTTTTGCATTTTTACAAAGAGGATTTTTGGGCGCCCTTGGAACGTTTCATCAGCCCACCTCGGACTCGCTTGCCATGAAGCATTTCCTAGTAGAGCGCTTATTTTTGGAGTCTTGGGGCAGCCATGTGAACAATGAGGCGCGTTCAACGGAGCTGGTCCATTGTGGAAGTGCTACGATTCTGAGGAGGGTGGCCTGATCGCGGACACTAATATTGGTGCGTCTGTCCTCCTCGGCGATTTTCAGGATCTTGCGGAGACATCGTTGGTGTTATTTCTTCAGCGATTTGTGCCACGTCAAAGATAACTATTCACAGTGGCAGAAGGTTTTCCACGAGGAGGAAATGGAGCATTACTGTTGGCATGGCCCGCTTGGGCCAAATAGTCTGTTTCATGTGTGGTTGCTAATGAAGAAGTAAGCTGCAAACTGCAGGAAGACATCAATGTACTGGGCAGGTGGGCAGAACAGTGGCAAATGGACTTCAATTCGGAAAATTGTGAGGTAATGCATTTGCGGAGGCAAGTGAATAAAAAATTAAATGGTAGGACACGGAAATGTGCAGATAAACAGACCCATGAAGGTTGCAGGCCAGATAGATAAAATGGTTCAGAAGGCATGTGGAATACATGCCTTTATTAATCGAGGCATTGAATACAATAGCAAGGACATTATACTTGAACTGTTTCAAAAACTGGTTAGGCCGCAGCTGGAATACTGTGCGCAGTTATGTTCACCACATTTCAGGAAACATGTGATTGCACTGCAAAGGGTGCAGAGGAGATTACACGAATGCTGCCTGTACTGGAGAATTTTGCTGACAAGGAAAGGTTGGAAAGGCTGTTCAGCTTTCTTTGGAACAGAGAACGCTGAGGGAAGACCATATCATGGTGGATAAAAATATGCGGGGACTTATAAAGTGGATAGCAACACCTGTGTACATTGCCACAGTGGTTAACAACCAGGGAGAATATATTTAAAGTAATTGGGGTGGTGTGCTTATTTAGATGAGCTATGATGGGCCATTTCTTTACCCAGAGGGTCGATGGGAGTTGAATGTTTGGTAGAGGCAGAAACCCTCACACACTTTAAAATACTTGGATGAGCACTTAAAATTGCTGTAAACTGCAGGACAGACTTAGAGCTGAAAAGTGGGAATTAGGCTGGAATGCTGATGGTCGGCCGGCGCGTACACGATTGGCTGAAATGGTCTTGTTCCATGTTGTCAATTTTTGCATTTCCTACATTACAATAGTGACTAAAATTTTATCAATACTTAATTAGCTGCGAACCGCTTTGGAAACCCCTGAGGTGATGTTCGCTGTAGAATTGCTAGATTTTCTTTGACAGCGTCTGAAAACAGTGCATTAGAATAAGGCTGGTTAGCTCAGGTGTTTAGAGTGTAATACTCATAAATCCAATGTCGTGGGTTCGATTCACGTACTGGTCATTTATCTTAGTTTTAGTGGTGGGTGAAATTAATTTCCATCAACTTAAACATTTGGGAACGGAACTCACACGGTCCCGCAAAACTTTGAAGCAAGGCTGCAAAGCATTAGTTCTGCCGAGAGCTCATGGAACTTTGGAGAGTTTCTAGCATTTAATGAACAATTCCATATTCTCTGGGGCTTTGTGACGTCTCGTAGTTACATCAGTGAAGGGCTCACTGTCGTTGATTAGTTTGCAGTGCAAAGTATGGAACTGAAATATTTACAATTCCGGTGTGTAATCTCTCATTCTCTTCATTAGTCTGCTGTAAACTGCAAAGTGCCACGTGCTTAATGGATAGGGCGTCTCACTGTTGTTCTTGTACTTATGTTATCAGAAGATTGCAGATTCCATTCCTGCATTTGGTGGTTTTGTCAAATCTTGTTCAACGTTTTAAAACCAATGCTGTTCTCTGTGTTTATTTCTCACTGATTAGTGCAAATAGATTCCAACAAATCAACAAATGCCCATATATTATTTATGTTTCCAATTCGAACAGCTTCGCACCAATTAATCTAATAAACGGCAGTGCGCGTAATTGTGATGAGACTCTGGCCCAGTGACATCCACAGGGAGCCGAAAAAAGAAAAACAAGCATGCTGTAGCATCGCTGCGAGTCCATTGAATTTCGAGACCAATGTCTTAACTGTTCGGCCATCGCAGCTATACAATGGAACTGTTTTAACAGTCCAATGATAGGTGCAAAATATCAGAGAATTGGGCTGCATGCTTGCCTGGTGTATCTCCCAGTCAGAGTGAACAGACTGGGGAGCTTTTTTGGAGAAAACACAAGGCAGACATTGACCTAGAGATATAATTTGCTGTTGTTCATAGCTAGTGGTCATAAATAAAAGATAGTCATCGATAAATTCACTTGGAAATTCAAGAGTAACTTCTTTACCAAAGAATAGTTAGAATGTGGAAGATGCTACCACTAGCAGTAGTTGAGGCAACTCGCACAGATGTATTTAACAGGGTGTTAACTAGGCATACATGAGAAAAACGATTAGAAGGAAATAAGGAAAGGATGAAGTGAAGTAAGGCATAAGGGCGCTCGTGTGCAGCATTAACTCCTAAAAATCCTGTTGGGGAAAATGGTCTCTTGATGTACTGCGGACTCTATACAGCATTATGTAACACCCCTCCTAAACAAAAAATAATCATTTTATTTATATACCGCCTTTACTGTAGCGAAACGTCCAAAGGCGTTTCACACGAGTATTAAGCAAGAACAATTTGACACCGAGAGGCATAAGAAGAACTTAGCGCAGGTAGCTAAAAGCTTGGTCAAGCTGGTATGCTTGATAATGAGGAAGAAAGCTGTAGACTGCAGGAAGATATCAAATAAATGGCCAGGTTTGCGGGAGGATGGCTTATGCAATGCAAATCGGAGAAGAATGAGGTCATACATTTTGGGGGGTCTACGAAGGAAAGGGAAAACACTTTAAATTGCAGGACACTGAGCCGTGTAGATGAGCAAAGGGACGTTGGAGTGCATGCCCACAGATCTCTGACGGTACGAGGACAGGTAGATATGTTGGCGAAGAAGCAACACGGAATACTTGCCTTTATTAGCTGAGCCACAGACCATACGAGCGGGGAAGTTGTGCTTGAACTGTGTACAACACTAGTTCGGCCACAACTGGAGTACTGCGTGCTGTACTGGTCACAGAATTGCAGGAAGTATCTGATTGCACTCGTGAGTGTACAGACTCGATTTACGAGAATATTGCTTGGGCTGGAGAATTTCGCTATGTGGATAAGTTGTAGGAGCTGGGTGTGTTTTCTTTGGAACAGAGGAGGTTGAGCTGGGACTTTGCTGAAGTGCGTAACATTATGAGCGCCCCAGATAGAGTGGATAGGACGGATCTATTCCCATTATCAGAATGGTCAATAACCAGGGGCATTGATTTAATGTAATTGGTAGGAGTATGGAGGGGGTTTGATGGGAAATGAATTCACCCAGAGGGTGGAAAAGACTGTCTGAAAAGGTGGTAGAAGCAGCAGCCATCACTACATTTAAAAAGTACTTGCATGTGCATTTCAAACGCCGTCATCTACAGGGCTCGGACCAAGGCTGGAGAGCTGTTTGTCGGACCGCGCGGACATGATGAGCTGAAATAGCCTTCTGCAGTGCTGTAATTGTATTTGAGTCTCTGACAACACAAGTCTTTCAAACAGACAAAGGATGATTCGGGAATGACAGATAATCCGTTTTTAACAAGCACAGAATGATCCAGTTTCGATGAAATTTTATCCACATGAAACGTTAACACTGTTGCTCTCTCCCCAAATAATGCCTGGTCTGCGGAGTGTTTCCGGGTACAAGCATTAACACTATTTTTCTTTTCCCTTGCGGCAACGCGGCGGTTCTGTGGCGCAACGCATCGCACCTTGGATTTTTTGTCAATAGTACATAAAGCAATCGAAGGTAATGGTTTCGAGCTCCAGCAGAGTTGGATTTTGGGTTTGCTGAGCCGCACAGTGCAGTTTGCTTCAGAGAGGGGAACTGCGGCCCCTGAAATTCCTGTTACACAAGTTGGTCCAATCCCCCCCCCCCCCACATTTTCTCTGATTTATCTTATAACGCCGAATGTATTGCACAGAAGCAGTAGCATGCCATCGTGCCTGTTACAAAATAACAGGACGAATCCATTAAACCCTGAACCAGAAGCCATTTAGTTCCTTAAGTCTGTTCCACAAGAAGAGTAGAAGTCCATTTAGCCCTCCAACCTGTTGCAAAGGATGTGGACGAGGCATTTCAGACCCATAAATCTGTTATACAGGAAGAGGTGCAGGCTAATCAACCCCTCGAGCCTGTTACATAGGAACAGAGGAATGCCAAAAATTCCCTGAACCGGTTGCACAGCTGCTCGAGCACATTACACAGGCGGACAGCAATAATAGTAGCATGATGGTAATGTTACCGGTCCAGGGGGATGCCATTCCGTCCCTGTTTCACATGAACAGGAGGAGTCATTCAACCACTCGAGCACATTAAATAGGCGGAGGTCAATCATAGTAACATGATGTTTGTGTCACTGGACTCGTAATCCAGCGAAGGGACATCACAGCACACCACGAGACTAGTGGATTTTAAATTCAGTTAAATAAATCTTGCATTTTTTACAGTATCAATGATGGTGACAATTGTCGTAAACAGAACATCTCACTACATTTAAAAGCCTTGGATTTGCACTTGAAATCCAGCAACCTACCAGGCTCTGAGCCAAAAGCAGTAAAGTGGGATTAGACTGGATATCTCTTTGTCGGACTGCGCGGACACGATGAGTTGAACTGGCCTCCTTACTTGTGTAAAGTTCTATGTGTCTTTGACAACATATTCATCTCAAACAGACACAGGATGACTCGGCAATGACAGAGAATCGTTTTTACCAGACACAGAATGATCCATTTGCGATGAAAGTTCGTCGACCTGAAATCTTAACTCTGTTTTGCCCTCCGCAGATTCTGCCTGTTCGGCTGGGTGTTTCCAGATTTTTCTGTTTTTAGTTCAGCTTTCAAGCATCAACACTCTTTTACCTTTGTACAGCTTCAACGGTTGGCGGTTCTGTGGCGCAATGGAGAGCGCATTGGACCGTTAGACAATGGGATAAAAGGCATTTGAAAGTTGTTGATTTGTCTCCCACCAGAGACGGATTTTAGGTCAGGATCTGGTGTCTCCTGGGCTGCACAGTGAATTTTGCAGCAAATCAATACGTCAGAGAAGTGAAACTGTGGCACCTGCACTTCCTGTTCCTTAAGAGGCTCCACTTATCCTCAAAGTGCCCTGAATCTTTTCCACAGTAACAGGAGTAAGACGTCGAACCGGTGACAGGCGGAGTCCATTAGCCTCTCAAATCAGTTGCAAAGGACAGGAGGAAACCATTCCGCTACTTGAGCTTCTTTTACAAGAACAGATGAACTCCATTCGGTGGAGCGAACCTGTTGCATAGAAGACTAAAAGGCAATGCCAAACCCAAGAACATTTTGCACAGAAATAGGAGGAAGCAATTCTACCCCTCCAGTCTGTAACACAAGGACAGGACGAGGCCAATAACCCCTTGGAGCCTGAGGCATAGGCTGAAAATGAGGCATTTTAAACCCACGGACCAGTTATACAGGAACACGAGGAGGCTAATCAACCCCTCGAGTATGTTACTAAGGGCCAGGCAGATGCCATTCCATCCCACAACCTCTTGCACAGTTTAATATATTTATGCTTGGGGCCATCTGACACCAGAGTGCGCCACTGTCCGATGCCATGCAGGCAATACAGGAAGTCGGATCTTGTTCTTAACGAAGTGTTACACACCCGAGGTAGTTTGTAATAACAGGACTCTTGTGATATTAAATACAGGAGCAGAAGAGTCATGCAACCGCTCGAGCACATTAAACAGGCGTTCAATCATAGTTACATGATAATTACGTCACTGGACTAGTAATCCAGAGACAGGAAATAACAGCCCACCACGAGAGTACGGTACTTCAAATGTAATGAAATAAATATGGGATTTTCACAGTATCAGTGATGGTGACCATTGTCGTAACAATCCCATATGGATCACCAGTCAAGGAAATATTCCAACCTTAGCAGTATGAGTCTATATGTGACTCCAGACCCATAGCAACGTGGTTGACTGTTAACTGCCCTCTGAAGATTCATAGCGAGCCAGTCAGTTGCATCGGTTTACTCACCACCAGCTTATCAAAGGCAATTAAATATGGGCAACAAATGCTATCCTAACTAGCAATGTCCACATACTTGAATGAAGCACATAAACCACTAGGGCCTCTAGAATGTTAAACAGCATCAAGAAGAGCCTCAAGCCACGTCAGCGAATGGTGAGTCAGGAGACAACGAGCAGAATGGATAGCTCGCTGGCTTCAAGACAGAAATCACAGACTAGGAGTAATAGGGAGCGTTTCATAAGGCAGAAATTGGGTTGTGGTGTTCCACAAGGATCTGTGCTGGGACCAGTGTTGTGCACAATTTGTATTGAAAATTTAGACCTCGGAGGGGCCAAGATATTGTTGATTAAAAGGGGGGCCAATTTCCCATAGTAGAGGGGTCAACAACCAGGACGCAAAAATTTAAAGTAATTAGTTTGAGGGTTAAAAAGGATTTTAATGGATCATTATTCATCCAGATGTGTGTGGGGGTCTGGAACGAACTGCCTGAAAGTGTGGTGGAGGGATGAACCCTCACCACATTTTAAAAGTACTCGGATGTGCTTTTGGAAAGTCGTAATTTTCATGGTTACACACCGAAAACTGGACATTTGTTGGCCAGTGCGGATTCAATGGGCCGAAATGGACGACTTCCATGCTGTAAACTTCGATGATTATATAATATCGGTCAGCATTAATTTCATGATGCAAAACAAGGCGATCGGCTAATTCATGGTGTTTCCAGTGAAAAAAACGTTCGTGTAAGCTCGGGCTAGAAATTAGGTACCAGGGATGAAGAGTTTTTATAATGCTGCTGTTCGATGTACTGGGAGATTTTTCTCAAACCGTCGCATTTTGTAGCTCAGTGAAGGGCGGTAAACCGTAGTTGATGCTGCATTCGCCGCTTTCCGCCAGCAGCGACTGATTGGCGAGTGCGGGACCGGAATGTTGGGGCAAGTCCCGCCCTCATCACTCTGGAGCTGGGGAAGAGCGATTAATCGATGTTTTGTTTGTGGCTTTGATTTTCGATGCGGCGCGGCAGGATCCTTAAATAAACTCTCATAGCTGAACTGAATGTATGGAATGTGCAGCATTGAGATTCGTTTTCTCCAACGTCAGGGCTCGAAACGGGAGTGAGTGAGGAACACTGTGGAGAGTTTGAGTGTGTACATAACTGTAAAGATAATTCATCAAATGCAACAGCGTCGTGAGACACTGCACTCTGTTCACATTGAACAACGAACATGAATTGTTCAATTTGTTCCATTCATTGATTGAACACGTTTACAAAATGCATCCGCCCGGTTTCGAACCGGGGACCTTTCGCGTGCTAGCTGAACGTGACACCCACTAAACTACGTAAACGTTGTGGCGAGCAATGTGTTGGGAATATAACCAGAGCTTTAACCTGAACAGCTGGACGACACTTCAGGAGATTGCGTTGTGAGAGTAGAATGACGGTGCTATATTTAGCAAGGTTTTCAGTGTGGCAGGAATTGATCCCGTGTTTCTCTGTCTTTATGCATAGGAACAGGATTGACCAATCCTCAGCAAGTGGTTAGAATCTGGAAAAAACTGCTGCAAAGGGCGGTGGAGGCAGACTCAATTTTATCTTTCAAAATGGAGTTGGATAAGTGTCCGAAGGAATAAAATTGCACAGCTGCGGGTAAATGACAGGGGAGTGGGACGAGTTGAGAGTTGGCATGGGCTCGACGGTTCGCATGTGGCTCTGCCATACTGTAACCATTCCCTTATTCTGTGATTCTATAAGTTAGTTGCACATTTATAAGTCCAATTAATGTTTAGAAGAAATTGAACAGTTCAAGTTAGTTGTTAATGGAAGCAGAATACAGCAAAGGCACATGGATTGATTCGGCAGAGCGAGAGGCATCTGAATCACAAGATTCGGGTGCGCGAAAATTCGAGTTTAATGATTTTAAAAAGCATCATTTAGTTTGTGAAGTTTCGGTCAGAGAAATGTTTGGGAAAGGAATTTTTTGCTGAAAGGGACTAAACATTTAATGATCTTTCAGGATGTTGGCGTCACATTTCTTTTCGATTTTATTCTTCCAGAATGAATATTTTCTTTGCTGTGTCACAATAACCAGTTACTTGCTCTACAATCTAACTCACTGTATCCTCAGGCTCATGTATTCTTACGAGCAATGGACATTTTGAAGCACACCACTAAAGCACAGTGTCTAAAATGGTTTAAGAGGTACATTGAAGAGCACAGACAAATTATTCATAGACATAGAAACATAGAAAATAGGTGCAGGAGTAGGCCATTCGCTCCTTCTAGCCTTCACCGCCATTCAATAAGTTCATGGCTGAACATGCAACTTCAGTACCTCATTCCTGCTTTCTCGCCATACCCCTTGATCCCCCAATTAGTAAGGACTACATCTCACTCCTTTTTGAATATATTAAGTGAATTGTCGTCAACAACTTTCTGTGGTAGGTAATTCCACAAATTCACCACTCTCTGGGTGAAGAAGTTTCTCCTCATCTCGGTCTTAAATAGCTTACCCCTTATCCTCAGACTGTGACCCCTGGTTCTGGACTTCGCCAGCATTGTGAACATTCTTCCTGCATCTAACCTGTCTAACCCATCAGAATTTTAAAGGTTTCTATGAGGTCACCTCTCATTCTTCTGAACTGCAGTGAACACAAGCCCTGTTGATCCAGTCTTTCTTGATAGGTCAGTCCCGCCATCCCGGGAATCAGTTTGGCGAACCTTCGCTTCACTCCCTCAATATCAAGAATGTCCTTCCTCACGTTCGGAGACCAAAACTGTACACAATACTGCAGGCTTGGCCTCACCAAGGCCCTGTACAACTGCAGCAACACCTCCCTGCCCCTGTACTCAATTCTCCTCTCTATGAAGGCCAACATGCCATTTGCTTTCTTAACCGCCTGCTTTACCTTCTTGCCAACCTTCAATGACTGATGTACCATGACACCCAGGTCTCGTTGCACCTCCCCTTTTCCTAATCTGTTACCATTCAGATAATAGTCTTTCTCTCTGTTTTTACCACCAAAGTGGATAACCTCACATTTATCCATATTATACTTCATCTGCCATGCATTTGCCCACTTACCTAACCTATCCAAGTCGCTCTGCAGCCTCATAGCATCCTCCTCGTAGCTCACACTGCCACCAAACTTAGTGCCTTCCACAAATTTGGATAAACTACATTTAATCCGCTCGTCTAAATCGTTAATGTACAGTGTAAACAGCTGGGGCCCCAGCACAGAACCTTGCGGTACCCACTAGTCACCGCATGCCATTCTGAAAAGTATCCATTTACTTCTACTCTTTGCTTCCTGTCTGACAACCAGTTCTCAATCAATATCAGCACATTACCCCCAAACCCATGTGCTTTAACTTTGCACATTAATCTCTTGTGTGGGACCTTGTCGAAAGCCTTCTGAAAGTCCAAATATACCACATCAACTGGTCCTCCCTTGTCCACTCTACTGGAAACATCATCAGAAAATCAGAGCCACCCCCTCATTTCCAATGGAATTCTTCCAGTCACACAGCCTTTGTTCAATCAAAAAATATCTAGATTATGAATCAATTATTTATTTATTTAAAACAAATCAAATTCAATTTAAAAAAAAAAATTAAATGTATTTATTTTCTTAAAATGTTTATTATATATATATTTGTAAATTGGATTTCTGTCTGGGCTGGTTTTACGTCCCTCCCTCCTTTCGGCCTGTCTATCACCTGTGGCTTCAATAACCGTCTCTGCCCAGCGTGGTCCTGAGCTCCACAGCACAATTGCCATCAGGGATAATAGAAATGTCACTTTATTCTTTTAAAAAGGAACTGCGGTCAGTCAAGGATGAATCTGCATCTGGGTAAAAGGGATGTCCTTGCAGTCCCCGACCATTCTGTATCTGTTTAAAAGGGCTAGTTGTCAGTTCCGGTTCAAAATCTTTCCCTTTAAAACGGATTTTCTCATAAACCCGGGTCATCCTGTATAGTTTGGGAAGGAGTATGATTTCAGCTGCAATGACCGAATTGTTAAACTGTTGCATTTCAATTTACATTGGGGTTTCCTGCGCCGGGTGCGCACCCAGATCGCAGTGTATCTGTTCATTTACTCGAAATATGCTCACCTTTTCCTCAAGTCACTCCTTGATTTTGCTCGCAATATACACAGCAACACATTGTATGATGGTGGCAGCGGCCGCGTGGGCGAATGGATACGGCGTCTGACTTCGATTCTTACCGCGAACTTATCAAAACATTGCAGATTCGTAGTTTGCCGCGGTCAATTAACTCGCTTCCTGAAATTTTATATTTGTTGCGATTCTGCCGAAAAAACAACCATCTCTTCGAGTCACTCACCTGAAGTAAAGGAAGGCTGTTTGCTTTAAGAATCGAATGGCACGTGTTCCTCATTGCCGATCTGCATGCATGGGCAGAGCAAGCTGTGAAGTGGACTTTCTTGCACAATATTTCTGTTGGGTAACAAAAAGCAGGAGATTGAAAGGCTGAGGCTTTATTGAGTCAGAGACGAGGTGGCCGAGAAGTTAAGGCGATGGCCTTCTAATCCATTTTGTTCTGCATGCATGGGTTCGAATCACATCCTCGTCGTATTTTTGTTCAGCTTTGACTCCCCTGGTTTCTTTGTCAATCACATTAACCTCATCGCCCAATTTCCCTTTCACTGACAAGGATGCTGCACTTTGAACATGTCAGATCTCAAATTAATAATATATTCGTCCAAAGGATAACATTTGCAGGACGATCGCGAGGGGGACCAATGAGATAGGTCTCTGAGGGACAGCACATGCACGTTGGGCCATAATATCATTTCTCACCACCGTCAGAATCTGAGAGCTGCGCACTTCACTGTCGGCGGTTCGTTGGTCCACGGTTATGATTCTCGCTTCGGAATGAATACATTTGAAATGCGTGAGGTCACGGGGTAAATCCCGGACGAGACCCGCCATGTTTTACTCAAACTTCCGCTACTCACAGCCGCTCGACATGTGAGAAAACAGACACATTTCACGCTAAAACGTGTGATTTAACGCCGATGTTCCCTTAGCATCCAAATCCCAGAGCAAAGTGAAACCCGCCAAACGGAGTAAAGTTAAAATGTCTCAGAGGTACTCGGCTCTGTGACTCGATGGATAACCTAAAGCCTTGTTTGGTTCCGGCCGACACTTGATCAGTATATCTTCCTATCTGTACGCATAAGTTCACCTCAATTGGGATAAGCATACATTCAGCGTCAATCTCCACCAATGCCGTGAATATGAGTGCGTCCTGTTTCTGTAGAGCTGAAAAGATGAGAGAAGCTGCCTTTTGAATTCGTCCCTTGGCTGCCGAATTCAAAGCGGACAGGAAATCAATCCTGGCTGGCAAAGCTGCCTGGTCTGATTAAAAGGCGGTGACACCCTATATTGTAGGCATGTTCTCGTCTTCTGGCCTCAACATTATGTTCAACGTATCGGATGATAAGCACCGCTCCCATTGTCTGGTAATGGTTCTGCTATTCCCACTAACACCTCCTCTAGACCATCCTTTGTTACGTTACAGCCCGATTACCACCGATTTTGCCTTTCTCCATTGTGCCATTTATTATTTAATCACTCCTGCGTTCCACTGTATCACAGACGTTCCCATTTGACCTGCCTCGCTGCGTATTTTTTCTAGACGCTATTTTTGTTGAAAACATCTGTAATCTTTAACTTTTTCCTGAAATATCGGAATGATTATCCGACAGAACGTAAAACCGGATTCTTCCTCCACAAAATCTGCACGACCTGCCGAGTTTTACATATTTATCTGTTTTTATTCATTCTGTTTCCGTGTCCCTTTTAAGGGGATGTGCTGTCTGTCCGAGATCATTCTCTGTCTCTTTAAAATGGTGTGCTATCAGACCCTCATCATTCTGTGTCTGTTTAAAAGGGATGTGCTGTCTGTCCCGGATTTCCAATTTCAAATTTCAAAACCTGCCTTTGGAGGTTAAGGAATTTTAGTTTGTTTGTGTGTTTGTATAAGATAGAGTGTGTGGAAACCTGCTGTGTGATCTTACTGTCATGTGAAAAAAATGCATTACATGCAACTTGAAAACGTACTGATTTGATTGAACACTCCTTCCTGGACTTTCCTGCGGAAGAAGAATCTGCTGTGGGATTTTGCTATTCCACATCTGAAAGAAGGGAAAATACACAAGTTAGAAATATCGCGATTTTAGCCAGGGCTTGCGTGTGGGCTGTGTGACATGATGATATCCTCCATCCTTATTTTCAAATTCAAATCAAATCAAACCAAGACAAGACATGACTGACTGACTGACTTTGTTTATACATGTATATATATATGTGTATAGTTATATATAATCCCAAATTTTTAACTTCCAAAATAAATATGCTTTTTCTGTTCTGCCTGCGCTGGGCTCTATTACATTTGACCTCTTTCACAGCACAAGCAGCTGCTGTCAGATCCAGCAGAAAGACACACGCGACATTAAAATATCTCCCTTGTAGCCCACATCGTCCCTCATGCCTTGTCTTCCACCGTGGGCTTAATGTGTTTGGATATTTATTGACTGCACTCCTCATTTCCAATGGAATTCTTCTAGTTACACAGCCTTCGTTCAATCAAAAAATACATAGATTATGAATCAATTATTTATTTCTTTAAAAAAACTCAAATCCATTTTTAAAAAAATTCAATGTTAATGCATTTATTTTCTTAAAATGTGAAATATTTATATATTTAAGACTAGGCTGGTTTTACGTCCCTCCCTCCTTCCTGCCTGTCTATCACCTGTTGCTTCAATAACAGTCTCTGCCCCGCGTGGTCCTGAGCCCCACTGAACAATTGCCTTCAGGGATGATCGATATCTCACTTTATTCTTTTAAAAGGGAACTGTTTTCAGTCAAGGGTCATTCTGCATCTGGGTAAAATGGATATCCTTGCAGTCGCGGATCATTTTGTGCATGTTTAAATGGGCTGGTTGTGAGTTCCGGTTCATAATCTTTCCCTTCAAAACGGATTTTCTCATAAACCCGGGTCATCCTGTATTATTTGAGAAGGAGTATGATTTCAGCTGCAATGACCGAATTGTTAAACTGTAGTGTTCCAATTTACATTGGGCTTGTCTGAGACGGTGCGCACCCAGATCGAAATTCACTGGAAATATGCTAATCTTTTCCTAAACCCACTCATTGATATTGCAGTTGCCCCGAATTTGCTCGCAATATACACAACAACACAATGGATGGTGCTGGCAGCGGCCGCGTGTCCTAATGGGTAAGGCGTCTGACTTCGATTATAACAGCAAAGTTATCCGAAGATTGCGCGTTTGAGTCCTGCCTCGGTCAACTTAGCTCACTACGTGAAATTTTATATTCTTTGTTGTGATTCTGCCGAGAAACCAACCATCTTTTCCAGTCACTCACCTGAAGTAAAGGAAGGCTGTTTGCTTAAAGAATCTCATGGCAAGTTTTCATCATTGTCGATCTGCATGCAGGGGCAGAGCAAGCTGTGAAGTGGACTTTCTTGCACATTATTTCTGTTTGGATACAAAAAGCAGGAGATTGAATGGCTGACGAGGTGTGACAGCAGAGACGAGGTGGCCGAGAGGTTAAAGCGATGGACTGCTAATCCATTGTGCACTGGCCGAATGGTTTCGAATCCCCTCATCGTCGTTGGCTTATAGTTTGACATTCACATTAAACCTTGTCGCCAAATTCCCCTTTTACAGACAGGGATGCTGTACTTTCCTCATGTCATGTCTCAAATTAATAATATATTCGTCAAAAGGAGAACAGCTGCACGACAATGACGAGGGGCACAAATTAGATCGGTATCTGAGAGACAGCACATGCACGATGGGCCATAATATCATTTCTCACCACCGTCAGAATCTGAGCTTTTCACTGTCGGCGGCTCGTTGGTCCACGGATATGATTCTCGCTTCCGAATGATCACATTTGAAATGCGAGAGGTCACGGGCATAATCCCGGACGAGCCCCGCCATGTTTTACTCAAATTTCCGCTTCTCACAGCCGCTCGACATGTGAGAAAACAGACATATTTCACGTTAAAACGTGTGATTTTACGCCGATGTTCCCTTAGCATCCAAATCCCAGAGCAAAGTGAAACCCGCCAAAGTGAGTAGAGTTAAAATATCTCAGAGGTACTCGGCTCTGTGCCTCTTTGCATCACCTAAAACCTTGTTTAGTTCCGGCCTATACTTGATCAGTATATCTTCCTGTCTGTACGCATAAGTTCATCTCAATTGGTATAATCATGCATTCAGCGTCAATCTGCACCTCTGCCCTGAATATGAGTGCGTCCTGTTTCTCGAGAGCTGAAAAGATGAGAGAAGCTGCCTTTTGAATTCGTCCCTGGGCTGCCGAATTCAAAGCGGACAGGAAATCAATCCTGGCTGGCAAAGCTGCCTGGTCTGATTAAAAGGCGGTGACACCCTATATTGTAGGCATGTTTTCGTCTTCTGGCCTCAACATTATGTTCAACATATCGCATCATATGCACCGCTCCCATTGTCTGGTAATGGTTCTGCTGTTCCCACTAACACCTCCTCTGGACCATCCTTTGTTATGTTATTCCCCGATTACCACCCACTTTGCCTTTCTCCATTGTGCCATTTATTATTTAATAACTGCTGCGTTCCACTGTATCACAGACGTTCCCATTTGACCTTTCTCGCTGCGTATTTTTTCCAGGCGCTATCTTTGTAGAAAACATCTGTAATCTTTAACTTTATCCTAAAATATCGGAATGATTATCCGACAGAACGTGAAAGCGGATTCTTCCTCCATGAAATCTGCACGACCTGCCGAGATTTATATATTTATCTGTTTTTATTCATTCTATTTCCGTGTCCCTTTTCAGGGGATGTGCTGTCTGTCCGAGACCATTCTCTGTCTCTTGAAAATGGTGTGCTATCAGACCTTCATCATTCTGTGTCTGTTTAAAAGGGATGTGCTGTCTGTCCCGGATTTCCAATTTCAAATTTCAAAACCTGCCTTTGGAGTTCAAGGAATTTTAGTTTGTTTGTGTGTTTGTGTAAGCTATAGTGTGTGCAAACGTGCTGTGCGATCTTACTGTCATGTGAGAAAAATGCATTACATGCAACTTGAAACCGTACCTATTTGATTGAACACTCCTTCGCGGACTCTCTGACGGTAGAAGAATCTGCTGTGCGATTTTGCTATTCAACATCTGAAAGAATGGAAAATACACAAGTTAGAAATATAGCGATTTTATGCATGGCTTGCGTGTGGGCTGTGTGACATGATGACATGCTCCATCCTTATTTTCAAATTCAAATCAAATCAAACCAAGACAAGACATGACTGACTGACTGACTTTATTTATGCATGCATATATATATATGTGTATATTTATATACAATCACAAATTTTTAACTTCCAAAATAAATATGCTTTTTCTGTTCTGCCTGCGCTGGGCTCTATTACATTTGACCTCTTTCACAGCACAAGCAGCTGCTGTCAGATCCAGCAGAAAGACACACGCGACTTTAAACGATCGCCCTTTTAGCCCACATCTTCCCTCATGGCTTGTCTTCCACCATGGGCTTACTGTGTTTGGGTATTTATTGACTTCACCCCTCATTTCCAATGGAATTGTTCTCGTCACACAGCCTTCGTTCAATCAAAAAATACACAGATTATGAATCAATTATTTATTTCTTCAAAACAAATAAAATTAATTTTTTTTTAAATACAATTTAAATGCATTTATTTTCTTAAAATGTTAAATATTTATATATTTCAGACTGGGCTTGTTTAACGTCCCTCTCTCCTTCCTGCCTGTCTACGACCTGTGGCTTCAATAACAGTCTCTGTCCCGCGTGGTCCTGTGCCCCACTGCACAATTGCCTTCAGGGATGATCGAAATCTCACTTTATTCTTGAAAAAAAGAGAACTGCTGTCAGTCAAGCGTTATTCTGCATCTGGGTAAAAGGGAATTCCTTGCAGTCCCGGATCATTCTGTGACTGTTTAAATGGGCTGGTTGTCAGTTCCGGTTCATAATCTTTCCCTTTAAAACGGATTTTCTCATAAACCCGGGTCATCCTGTATAGTTTGAGAAGGAGTATGATTTCAGCTTCAATAACCGATTTGTTAAACTGTTGTGTTCCAATTTACATTGGGCTTGCCTGCGCCGGTGCGCACCCAGATCGCAGTCCATCAGTTCATTCACTCGAAATATGCTCATCTTTTCCAAAATCCACTCCTTGATATTGCAGTTGCTCCGAATTTGCTCGCAATATAAAGAACAACAGAATGGTAGCGGCCGCGTGGCCTAATGGATAAGACGTCTGACTTCGATGAAAACATCAAAGTTATCAGAAAATTGCAAGTTCGAGTCCTGCCGCGGTTAACTTAGCTCGCTACGTGAAAATTTAAATTCTTTGTTGTGATTCTGCGGAGAAACCAACCATCTCTTCCAGTCACTCATCTGAAGTAAAGGAAGGCTGTTTGATTGAAGAATCTCATGCCAAGTTTTCATAATTGTCGATCTGCATGCACGGGCAGAGCAAGCTGTTCAGTGGACATTCTTGCACATTATTTCTGTTTGGATACAAAATGCAGGAGATTGAATGGATGACGATGTGTTAAAGCAGAGACGAGGTGGCCGAGAGGTTAAACTGATGGACTGCTAATCCATTGTGCACTGAACGCATGGGTTCGAATCTCATCCTCGTTGTCGTTGGCTTACATTTTGACATTCATATTTCACCTCATCGCCAAATTCCCCTTTTACTTACAGGGATGCTGTACATTCCTCATGTCATGTCACAAATTAATAATATATTCGTCAAAAGGAGAACAGTTGCAGGACAATGGCGAGGGGCACTAATAAGATAGGTCACTGAGGGGCAGCACAAGCACGATCGGCCGAATATCTTTTCTCACCACCGTCAGATTCTGAGAGCTGAGCTTTTCACTGTTGGCGGCTCGTTGGTTCACGGATATGATTCTCGCTTCGGAATGATCACATTTGAAAGGCGAGAGGTCACGGGCCAAATCCCGGACGAGCCCCGCCATGTTTTACTCATATTTCCGCTTCTAACAGCCGCTCGACATGTGAGAATACAGAAGTATTTCACGTTAAAACTTGTGATTTTACGACGATGTTCCATGAGCATCCAAATCCCAGAGCAAAGTGAAACCCGCCAAAGTGAGTAGAGTTAAAATATCTCAGAGGTACTCGGCTCTGTGCCTCTTTGCATCACCTAAACCCTTGTTTAGTTCCGGCCTATACTTGATCAGTATATCTTCCTGTCTGTACGCATAAGTTCATCTCAATTGGTATAAGCATGCATTCAGCGTCAATCAGCACCTCTGCGCTGAATATGAGTGCGTCCTGTTTCTCGAGAGCTGAAAAGATGAGAGAAGCTGCCTTTTGAATTCGTCCCTGGGCTGCCGAATTCAAAGCGGACAGGAAATCAATCCTGGCTGGCAAAGCTGCCTGGTCTGATTAAAAGGCGGTGACACCCTATATTGTAGGCATGTTTTCGTCTTCTGGCCTCAACATTATGTTCAACGTATCGGATCATATGCACCGCTCCGATTGTCTGGTAATGGTTCTGCTGTTCCCACTAACACCTCCTCTGAACCATCCTTTGTTATGTTATTCCCCGATTACCACCCACTTTGCCTTTCTCCATTGTGCCATTTATTATTTAATCACTGCTGCGTTCCACTGTATCACAGACGTTCCCATTTGACCTTTCTCGCTGCCTATTTTTTCCAGGCGTTATTTTTGTAGAAAACATCTGTAATCTTTAACTTTATCCTAAAATATCGGAATGATTATCCGACAGAACGTGAAAGCGGATTCTTCCTCCATGAAATCTGCACGACCTGCCGAGATTTATATATTTATCTGTTTTTATTCATTCTATTTCCGTGTCCCTTTTCAGGGGATGTGCTGTCTGTCCGAGACCATTCTCTGTCTCTTGAAAATGGTGTGCTATCAGACCTTCATCATTCTGTGTCTGTTTAAAAGGGATGTGCTCTCTGTCCCGGATTTCCAATTTGAAATTTCAAAACCTGCCTTTGGAGTTTAAGGAATTTTAGTTTGTTTGTGTGTTTGTGTAAGCTATAGTGTGTGCAAACGTGCTGTGCGATCTTACTGTCATGTGAGAAAAATGCATTACATGCAACTTGAAACCGTACCTATTTGATTGAACACTCCTTCGCGGACTCTCTGACGGTAGAAGAATCTGCTGTGCGATTTTGCTATTCCACATCTGAAAGAATGGAAAATACACAAGTTAGAAATATAGCGATTTTATGCATGGCTTGCGTGTGGGCTGTGTGACATGATGACATCCTCCATCCTTATTTTCAAATTCAAATCAAATCAAACCAAGACAAGACATGACTGACTGACTGACTTTATTTATACATGTATATATATATGTGTGTATATTTATATACAATCACAAATTTTTAACTTCCAAAATAAATATGCTTTTTCTGTTCTGCCTGCGCTGGGCTCTATTACATTTGACCTCTTTCACAGCACAAGCAGCTGCTGTCAGATCCAGCAGAAAGACACACGCGACTTTAAACGATCGCCCTTTTAGCCCACATCTTCCCTCATGGCTTGTATTCCACCATGGGCTTACTGTGTTTGGGTATTTATTGACTGCACCCCTCATTTCCAATGGAATTGTTCTCGTCACACAGCCTTCGTTCAATCAAAAAATACACAGATTATGAATCAATTATTTATTTCTTTAAAACAATTAAAATTCAATTTTTTTAAAATACAATTTAAATGCATTTATTTTCTTAAAATGTTAAATATTTATATATTTCATACTGGGCTGGTTTTACGTCCCTCCCTCCTTCCCGCCTGTCTATCACCTGTGGCTTCAATAACAGTCTCTGCCCCTCGTGGTCCTGAGCCCCACTGCACAATTCCATTGTATTATTGAGAAAAGGGAACTGCTGTCAGTCAAGGGTTATTCTGCATCTGGGTAAAAGGGATGTCCTTGCAGTCCCGGATCATTCTGTGTCTGTTTAAATGGGCTGGCTGTCAATTCCTTTTCATAATCTTTCCCTTTATAACGGATATTCTCATAAACCAGGTTCATCCTGTATAGTTTGAGAAGGAGTATGATTTCAGCTGCAATGACCTAATTGTTAAACTGCAGTGTTCCAATTTACATTGGGCTTGCCTGCGCCGGTGCGCACCCAGATCGCAGTGCATCTGTTCATTGACTCGAAATATGCTCACTTTTTCCAAAATCCACTCCGTGATATCGCAGTAGCTGCGAATTTGCTCGCAATAGACACAACAACACAATGGATGGTGATGGCAGCGGCCGCGTGGCCTAATGGCCCCTTGACTATCCATTGTTGGGATATTATTAGTGTCCTATCACTGAAAGAGTAATAGAAAATATTTTTTCAGAGTTTCTGCCATCTCCATTTTTCCCATTATTAACTCCCCTGTCTCGTCCTATTAGGGACCAAGATTTAAACTAGCCACGATTTTAATTTTTATATAGCGATAGAAACTCTTGCTATCTGTTTTTATATTTCGTGCATATAGTCTATCTTCCCATTCTTAATCATTTTTTTTGTCAATCATTGTTGGCTTTTAAACGCTTCCCAATCTTCAGCCTCGCACCAGTTTTGGCCACATTGTCTGTCCTTGTTTTTAATTGGATTCCGTCCTTTATTTCCTTAGTTATCCACGGAAGGCCATCTTTTCTCTTTCGCCCTTTCTTCCTCAGTGGAATATATTTTTCTGGAGATACGTGAAATATCACCTTTTATGTACACCGCTGTTCGCCAACTGTTCATCAAGCTAATGATTGGACATGAGGTTTGGTTTTATAAAGCTAAAATAGAATTAACAAGTGTATTATGCATCCAGGGCAAGACTCGAACCTGCAAACTTCCGATAACATTCTGATTTATATAAGAATCACACACCTTATTATTTAAGTCACATCGCATCTGCACTTAACATTCATGTAATGAGAGATTCAAGCCCTGATAATATTTATATCACTTCCATTATTTACACCCCAACAGCGGATGTGAACCATTCACTTATTGAAATATGAGAAGTCCGGTAGACCAAACACAATGAAAGCGTTTCCTCTCGTCCTCCTTTCCAGCTTTTCTGCTGCCCTCAGGTAACTTCGTTGCCTCTTGTCCTCCACAGGAAAGCTCATAATTCAATTAAATTAAACTATAGCTGAGGCTGTTAATCTATGCCACTGACTGCAGTTCACCAACTCCCTCCCACTTCGGTGCCAAACTTTTGCTCGCGAGCTGTCTCCTTGAGGAGTGTCCCCCATTCGCAATTTCGCCCGTCATTGCCGTTACCTTCACCAATCGGCTGCTGAAACCCTGACCATGCCTCCGTTATCTTACTTGTCTACTCCAACGCTATCCTTACTGGCCTCCCACGATTCACCCTACGTAAACTTGAGGTCGTTCCAAAACTCTCTGGCTGTATCCAAATTCGCATCAATCCCATTCACCCAGCACCCTGATGCACGCTCACCGATATTGGCTCGCGCTGAAGCAACGCTTGGATTTCAAAATTCGCATTGTTGTTTTCACATCTCCGTTATGACCCCGCCCCTCCGAATGCCATTAATCTCCTCCATCCCCATAACCACTGGAGATATAGGCACTCTTCTAATTCAGCCATCTTCAATATCCCTGATTATAATCGTTCAACAATTAGCCTGGTATTCCTTCAGCTGCCTTAACCCTAATCTCTGGAATTCCTTGTAAAACCTCTCATCCTCTCCCCACGATTTTAGGACGCTATGTAACCTAGCTCTGTGACCAAGCTTTTGCTCATCTACTCTAATTTCTCCTTCTGTGGTTTGGTATCAAATTATCGTTTTATATGATAAGAACATGAAACCATAAAAAATAAGAGAAGTAAGCCATTTGGCCGCTCGAGCTCACTCTGTCATTGTATTTGACAACGGCTCAGCTGATCATGGACTAAGCTCTTCTTCCCATCCAGCACACCATAACCGTTATTGTTCACAAATATGCCCATCCCCACCTTAAATATATTTGATGACCCAACCTTCAAAGTTCTCTCGAACAGAGAATTCCATAGATTTACAACTCTCTGAGTGAAAAACATTATAATCTCAGGTTTAAATGGGCGGCTCTTTATTCTGAGACTATGTCCCCTCGTTTTAATTTCCCCTATGAGTGGAAATATCCTCTGTGCATCCACTTTTTCGAGCCCCTCATTATCTCACAAGTTTCGATACCATCACCTCTCATTCCCCTGAAACTGCAATGAGTACTGGCCCACACCTACCCAACCTATCTGCATAGGTCAAGCTTCTCATCTCCGAAATCATTTTGTGAGCCTTCTCTGAACAGACTCCAATGCAACTATATCCCTCTAACTACAGATACCAAAACTGCATGCAGTACTCCTGGTGAAGCCTCACTAATAACCTGTAAATTTGTAGCGGGACTTCCCTGCTTTTATACTCTATGCCCTTGCAATAAAGGACAACATTCCATTTTTGCTCCTGATTAATTGCAGTACCTGCATACGAATATTTTTTTTGCTTCATGCACAAGGCTCCACAAGTCTTTCTGTACTGCAGCACTTCGCAATTTTTCTCAATTTAAAATTTAATTTGGTTTCCTATTTTTTCTGCCAAAGTGGATAACCTCACAATATCGCACATGATTCGCCGTCTGCCAAATGTTTGCTCACTCATTAGCCTGTCTATCTCACATTGCAGATGTTTTATGTCCTCCTCACAATGTGCTTTTCCATCTATCTTTGTATTCAACACATTTGGCTAAATTACACTCGGTCCTTTCATCCAAGACATTAATACAGATTGTAAATAGTTGAGGACCCAGAAGCCAGCTCCTGCGGCACCCCACTAGTGAGCTTTGCCAACTCTACAATGCCCCATTTATTCCGACTCTCTGTTTTTTGTTATTTAGCCAATGTTAATACATTACTCCCAACCCTATGAGCTTCTATCTTTTGCAGTAACCTATTATGTGGCAATTTATCGAATGCCTTCTAGAAGTCTAATTACACCACATGCACTGCTTCCCCCTTATCCACCTGCTCGTTACATCCTCAAATCACTCCAGCAAATTTGTCAGGCATGATTTCCCTTTCAGAAAACAATGCCGATTCTGCTTTATTGCATCACGCTATTCCACATATCCCACAATGTGGGAACAGCCGGCTCAAGGGGAGAAAAATAGAGTGGAGACAGGGATTCATCAGTTCCTTGGGGCACGAAAAAGGTTGAAACGATGGTTATACTTGGCTCTGCGGGGTTGGGCAACTATGCGGTTGGCGGCCGTGTGGGACGATCCGCAGAGGAGGGTAAGATCAGTGAAAGTCGAGGAATCGATGCGCTGATGTTCGCTGATGGTTCAGGGTGAGCTAGGATGAGGTTTGGGTCTAAGGGCATCTATTAATGATGAAACACCGTGATAGTTTTTATTTCTGTTTCTTTCAAAAAGACATAAGTATTAGAAGCAGGATTCAGCCATTCAGCCCCTCGAGCTTGCTGTGCCATTCAATGAGGTCATGGCTGATTTTCTACCTCAACCCTACTTTCCTGCTTTGTCCCAGATCCCTTGATGCCCTTAATATCCCCAAATCTATCGATCGCTGTCATGAATATATTCAAAGACTGAGCCTCCACAGCCCTCTGGGGTATCTAATTCAAAAAGATTCAGCACCCTCTGAGTAAAAATGCTTCTCCTCGTTTCAGTCCTAAATATCAGATCTTTTATTCTGAGACAGTGTCCCCTGGTTCTAGACTACCAAGACAGAATAAACCTCCTCTCTGCATTTATGCTATCAAGCACTGTCAGAATGTTGTCTATTTCAATGAGTTGCCTTGTCATTTTTCTAATCTTGAGCGAATATATTCCGAGGAATCAGTCTGGTGAACATTCCTTGCTCCCTCTCTATGCTTCCCGAGCTTAGCAGACCAAAACTGGACACATTCATTGCACTCCAAACAAATTAACGGCTGTGAACCTTTCACTGATTGACACACTAAAATTCCAAAGTTAATCTACATTCCGTACCCTTCCTCTGCTGCCGTCAGGAAGTTTATTGGCTTCTTGACTTCTTTCCAAATCCTCCACAATCCCATAACTTAAACCACAGTCCATTAAACTAAACCGCTGACTGCATGCAATCAAATCCTTCCTCACTGGCAAACAACCTTTTACCTCTGAGCTATGGAGTATCCCACGTGCGTCACATCAGCCATCTCAACACTTGCCTCTGCGCAGCTACTGCTGAAATCCTTATACATGCATTTGTTGCCTCTGGACTGGACTATTCCAATGCACTCCTGGCTGGCCACCCACGTTCTACGCTATGTAAACTTGTGCTCATCAAAAAAATTGACTGCCTGTCTCCTAACTGGCAACAAGTCCGTTCACCCATCGCCCCTCTGCTCGCTGACCTACATTGGCTCCCGGTTAAGTAACTCATAGGATTATAAAATCTCATTCTTGCTTCCAAATCGCTCCATGACCTCGCCCCTACCTATCTGTCATTTCCTCCAGCTCCACAACCCCGTGACATATCTCCACTCCTCCAATCCTGTCAGTTGTGCATCCCTGATTATAATCACGCCACCATTCGCTGCCATACCTTTAGCTTCCTGGGCCCTTAGCTCTGGAATTCCATTACGAGATCTATGAATCCCTCTAACTCTTTCTCGTCATAGAATAATAGAAATAATACGACACCGAGGGAAGGCATTTGTGCCATTGTGTCTCTGGCCGCTGACAAATAGCTAACCAGCCGAATCCAACACCCAACACGAGGTCCGTCGCCCTGTAGGATACGGTTCTTTAAGTGCACATCCAAGAACCTCATAAATAGTGGTGGTGGTTTCTGCGTCTCCATCCTTTCAGCAAGTGAGTTCCAGACACCCATCATCATCTGGATAAATGTATTCCCCACATCTCCTCTCTAATCATGATACCAACTACTTTGCTTAGATGCGCCTGGTTTTTGACCCCTCTGCTAAGGCAAATGTGCTTTCAAATATCCTTGCTACCCATTCTATCTAGGGCCCTCATATTTCATGCACTTCAATTCAATCTTTCATCAGCCTCCCCAGTTCCAAACAAACTAAAACACAGTTCATCCAATCTTTCCTCATAGCTTCAATTTTACAGTCGATGCAACATCCTCGTAATATCCTCTGTAGCCTCTCGAGTTCTATCAAATATTTCCTTTAATGTAGTGACCAGAACTGGAGCAGTACTCTAGCTGTGCCCTACTGTTGTTTTGCAGTTGTACCGTAACTTTCCTGTGCTCACATTCTATCCCTTGACTAAAAAGTAAAGTATTCCATGTGCCATTTGTACGAATTAATCGACCTGTTCTCTAACTTTAAGGATCTGAGGGCATACACTGGAAGGTCCCTCTGTTCCTCCACACCTCTCAGTAGCCTGCTATTTTGTGTAGCTTGTTGTACCTCCACAATTGCGTTAGCTCACACTTCTCTGGATTGATTGTCATTTTCCTCATTTCGACCTAACTGACTGGTCAATCGATATCATCCTGCAGTCTAAACTTCCCACTTCACTTTCGAACACAAAGACAATTTTTGTTTCATTTGTAAACTTATTTACCTTGCTCCCTACATTTATATCTAAATCATTAATATAAACTCAGAAAAAAGGGACTGAGCACTGAACCCTACGAACCCCATTGTAAACAGTCTTTTGTTCGTAAAAACATACATCAACCATTTTCTTCCTGCACTGAGCCAATTTTCGATCCGATTTGCAACACTCCCTTAAATACCATGGGCTGTTCCTTTTTTGATCAGCCTGCGATATGAGACTTTGTCAAAAGTCTTGTTAAAATCCTTTTGGATCACGTCAAATGCACTTCCCTTTTCGCACATCTTAGCTACCTCCTCGAAAAATTCAATCAAGTAAGTCAGACATGACCTTCCCTTAACAAAGCGATGCGGACTGTTTTGCTGAATCAATGTCTTTCTAAATGAAGGTTTATTCTGTCCCTCTGAGTTGATTCCAATAATTTTCCTGTTACCAGGTTTTAAATAATTGTCTGTAATTATTCGGTGCTTCACTTTGTCCATTTTTAAATAATGGTACAACGTTAGCAGTTAGGCAATGTATTTGTACCTCTCCTGCAGCGAGGGAGATTTCTCAAATGAGGGTCAAAACTCCGCAATTTCCACATCTATTTCTTTTAATAGCCTGGGATATATTTCATTTCGTCCTGGAGATTTATTTACATTAGAAGATGCCAAACCCCTTAATCATTGCTCCCTTGCTATGTTTATCCAAGCCAATATTACATTCTCTTTTTCCTTAACTTTAACGCTGGCATCGACGCCCTCCTTTATTAAACTGCTGCATCGTTTTCATTTAGTACCTTACTTACATACTCCACCTCCACACATAGGTTACAATTTTGGTCGCCCTATATTGTCCTTCGTTATCCTGTTGTTCTTTGTGCAATTGTGAAATATCTTTCGATTTTCTTTGATTCAACGTGCCAGTATTTTCATGCTTTCACTTTTCTTTCCAACTTTCCTTTTTAATGTCACCCCCTGGCTTTCTGCAGAACTGGGCTCGAGATTGTTGATAAAAGCGTCCTGTGTTTGCCTTATCTTTCCCTGTATGCACGTTGTCATCCAGGCGGCTCTAGATTTGGGACAGTTGCCGTTTTCCTTCTAGGAACATGTTGATACTGAACTTGTATCTCCTTCTTGACTGCCTCCCACTGCTCTGACACTGATTTACCTTCAATGAGCTGTTTCACGTCCACTTTTTCTATTCATCGAATCATGGAATCACGGAATTATACAGCTCAGAAGCACGTTTTTCTGCCCGTCGCGTTTGCACCGTCCAATAAAGAGCTATCAAGCCTAATCCCACTTTCTCCCTCTTGATCCACAGCCCTGTAGGTTACGGCACTTCAGATACACATCCGAATACTTTCGAAATGTGGTGACCGTTTTTTCACCTCCCACCCTTTCAGGCAGTGCGATCCAGGACAATCCCTCTCTTACGCCCCTTCCCCAATCCGCAAACCATAATCTGGGTGAAGAACTTTCCTCTCACTCCCCACTATACCACCTACCAATTACTTTAAACCTATGCCTTCTCGTTGCTGACCTCCTCTGCTGAGGGGAAAAGGTCCTTCCTATCCACTTTATCGAGCAGCTCTAAATTAAACACCTGAACAAATTCTCCCCTCAGCCTCCTATGTTCTAGAGAAAATAAAACCAGCCTGTTTAATCTTTCCCCATATCTAAAATTCCCCATTCCAAGCCACATCCTGGTAAATCTCCTATGTACCCTGTCTCGTGCAATCACGTATTTCCTGTAATATGGTGACCAGAACTTCACGCAGCATTCCAGCTGTAGCCTAACTGTTTATTCAGTTCCAGCATAACCTATCTGCTCTTATATTCTATGCCTCGTCATTTACGGAAAGTATTCCGGATGCCTTCTTCACGCACTTTTCTGCCTGTGCTGCTACATTTATGTGTATGTGGACATGCATTAAACATTCCCTTTGTTAGTGTACACATCTCAGTGACCTACCATTTAATGTGTATTTCTTTGCATTGTTCGCCATCCCCTAATTCATTACCAAATACTTCTCCGCAGTGAATTCCATTCACCACGATTCTTCCCACGTGACCACTTAATTGAAACCGAGCGACATTCAAGAACGTTCTTCTTCATTATCACCCACACAGCCAATGGTTGTGTCATCTGGAAACGTTTTAATCATACCCACTTCATTCACATCTAATTCATTGATGTATACTTTAAAATGCAAGGAGCCATGAGGAGCCACACTCGAACAGCCTTCCAGTTGTGAAAACACCTATTACCCTTTGCTTGCTGCCTCCAGGAACATTTTGCATCCAACTTGCCACGTTGCATTGGATTTCATGGTATTTTACTTTCATGAGCAGTCTGCCATATATAACCTTGTCGATAGCCTTCTTAAGATCCAGATACACGACATCAAATGCGCTACGCTTGTGGACAATCCTTGTCAGAAAATTTAATCAATTTAGTCATACAGGACCTTCCCTGAAAACATCTATGCTGACTGTCCTTGACCAAACCTAGACTTTTTCAAAAATATTTATCCTTTTCCTCAGAATTTTTTCCAATAATCTTTCCAAAACCGAAGTTAGGCTGATTGGTCTGTAAATGATCATCGATCTCTTTCACCTTTTTGAACAAAGATACGACATTAGCAGTCCTCCAGTCCTCTGGCTCCATAACTGTAGCCAGAGAGTATTATTCTGGTCAGACCCGATGCTATTTCCTCTTTTGCTTCTCTTAAATGCCTAGGTACATTTCACGTGGCCCTATGAATTTTTCCACTTTCAAAGTTGTTAACCTGCATAAGACTTCCTCTCTTACTATGTTTATTTCATTTAATATTTTACGTACCTATCCCCGGCCCCCGATTGAATCATCTGCATCGCCGCTCTCTTATATGAAAACAAATGCAAGGTATTCATTAAGAACCGTAAACAAATATTCCACCTCCGCACATAGATTACTTTACGGTCTCTAATGAGCCCTACTTTTTCTTTACATATCGTCTTGCTTTTAAGGTATTTATAAAATTTGGGTTTTCGTTGATTCTACTTGCCAAAATATTTTCATGCACTCACTTTGCTTTCCTAATTTCATTTTTAATTTCACGTTTGCACTTCCTATAATCTTCGAATGCTTCTGATGCTTTGATGCATCGCTATGGCATAAGCCACTATATTTTCCTTTAATCTACCCTGTAAACCCCTTGGTATCCAGGGGGCTCTGGATTTGCTATTCGCACCCTCTTTCTTTGAGGGAATGTACTTTCTCGGAACCCTGAGGATCTGCTCCTTGAATGCCTCCCAATACTCCAACACAATTTTGGCTTCAAATATCTGTTTTCAGTCAACGTTGCCAGATCCTATGTCTGCTTTACAGAATTGGCTTTTCCGCAATTGAGATTATTTATTCCTGTCTAATCTTGTATTTTTCCACAACTACACTAAATGTAACTGAATTACGATCTCTATTACTAAAATGCTCTCCGACTGATAGCTCTTACACCCGCTCAGCTTCATGAATTAAAACTAAGTCAGAAACGCCCCTCCCTTCTTTAGCCTGCTATATAATGGCAAATAAAGATCTCCTGAAAGCATTTTATAAATGTTGCCAAAATATGTAATCCGCACTAATTCTATCCCAGTTAAGATTTGTGTAGTTTCAGCCGACTTCTATTCCTCCTCTATAACATTGCAAACAATTTTGCTCTTCTCTCTCATTCTGACTGCTAGTGGTCAAAAATACACGCCCAGCAGTGTGGTTGCCGCGATGATGTTGTTCCATTGATCCCATATCTCTCGAATTGATGATCCATCAAGCATGTTATCTCTCCTCAGCTGCAATTGTTTCTTTAATCAACACTGCGACGTATCTCCTCCCCTCTTTTTTATCCCACTCTCTCACCCGCCTAAAAATAATTTCAGCAGAAATGTTCACCGAACATACCTGCCCATATTTCAGCCATGTCTCCGCAATAGATATAAAATCATACTCATCACTGGCACGTGGCGTTGGGAGTATTCCGGAATTACTACTTTTGAGGTCCTTCTTTTTAAACTCTCTCCTAGCTCCATACAATATAGCTGCAGTGCCTGATCCATCTTTGTTCCTATATCATTGATACAATAATGGACAACAGCCTATGGTTGTTCACTCACTCCCCACAACATCCCCTGCAGCCGCTCAGTTCAAAACTTGACCCTGCACCATGGAGGCAACGTACCTGACTGGAATGTGATCTGCCGCCAGTCTGCTCCACTATCAATCGAATCTTTTACCATTATTGCTCTTCCACGCTTGTCCCTCAACCCCCGCCCCCCTGTGCAGCTGTGCCAGTAGTGGCACCGTGGAATTAGTTTTCACTGCATTCCTGGATGAGCCATCGCCACACCAGTACGGAGATTAGAATGCTGTTAGCGGAGCAAGATACAGTCAGGGGACTTCTACAATACCTGGCTGCTCCTCCCCTTCTGTCTGACGACCACACATCCATTCCCTGCCTGCACTGCCTTAACCTGCCGCGTGATCATCTCAGGAAACGTGCTATACATGAAGCTCTCGCTCTTGCGGAGTCATGGCAGTGATTCTCACATTGATGCCCATTCCACCTGCCTAGCTTAGTTGCATATAACGAATTAAAGAACCCCCCTCGCCCAAATTGGTCTTGCTAAATACAGGCTGAAAAAAAGTTATCCTGAATGGAACTTAAGAATTCTACGCTGGCTATATTTTTTACAGTGATTTATCCCAGTTAATATTACAGTAAATGAAATCACCCAATATTACTGAAATATGTTCATGCTTCTGTCAGACATTTCCCAACAGATTGCTTTTTTGGGGGCCTACTGTACTCTCCCAGCAATATAGTTGTTCCTATTTGTCATTTAGCCTCATTTGAGGATCATTCGAACATATCACACCTTCTCATAGCTGCAATACTTTTAGTAATCAACATTGCCACCCCCTCCTTCTTAATCCTGTCTCTATCTTGTTTGAAATACCTGTAATCAGGAGTGTTGAGTTGCAAATCCTGCCCCTCTTTATGCCGTGTTTCAGTAATTGCGAAGATATCATGCTCAACATAATAATCTGTACCGTGAGCTCCGCTGCTATATTCATCATACTCCTTGCATTTAGTAATACATCAGATCGCACAGCCAAAATCATTTATTGTCTATTTTCCCATCTTTATTTGCTCTGTCGTCTGAACTGCCATACTAATCTTCGACCTTCCAGCTCTAACTGTGCTTTATCTTTTCTGATTCTATTCTCATCTTCTAAAGAATAAGTGACTGAAGGTTCTTTTCATGGGGTTCTGCAGGTCCCAGTAGTCGGTACCTTGCGTTTAGTGGTATATATGAATGCTTGAGACATAAATGTAGATGATATCATAAAGACGTCTTTAGATTGTACTAAAATCGGCTGTGTGGTTGATGATGAAGAGGAAAGCCGGAGACTTTTGTGCAGAACAATGGAAACAGGTATTCAATCATGAGAAGTCTGAGGTAATTTACTTTGGGGGGGCTATCAAGGCAAGGAAATACACCTTCAATGATAGGACACTGAGATGTATAAGGTAACAGGGGGTCCTTGGAGTGAAGTTTCACAGATCCATGAAGGTGGAACGATAGTTGGTTAAGAAGGCATACGGAATACATATTTATTAGGTGAGGCAGCGTCTATAAGAGCAGGGAGGTTGTGCTTCACCGCCATAAAACAACATTTGGGCCACAGCCAGAGTATTGCTTGCAGTTGTGTCCATCACATGACAGGAAATATGTGATCATATGAGAGAGGATACTGCACAGATTGATGAGTAGGTGTGCATCCTACTGCTGAAGCACCAATGTTCGGATATATATTTAATTTAACATTCCAACCTCTGCAACGTATATGCAATAATTTTATTTCATATTTGATAGGGGGACACATCACCAACATAACATGCAATGTGCAGCAGATGCTGTGTGGAATTGTTCAATAAATACTGGAAACACTCAGCAGGTCAGGGAACATCGTTGGCGAGAGAAATACTGGGTTAACCTCTCAGGCCCATGAGCTCTCGGCAAATCGAACGTTTTGCAGCATTACTTCAAAGTATTGTGTGAGTATCCTTACAAACAATAAGCAGCTTTAAAACAACAGGAATAATCAACTAGCAACCCCAGAAAACATGCTATCACCCATATGGTGGCCGTGCCCGCGAACATGGCGTTAGCAGCATCACGCTGTAACCAACGGTGGCAAACGTCAGTAATGTAAGCAGCTAAATTCAACATACGTTTGTGTCCTAGGCTGATATTTCCGCCACGACTTCAATTCCTGGAACTATCCTTCAAGTACCTGCACTAATCTCTCCGCATACATCCTGCAATTATCAATCATTCACTGTCCTATCGGCAACTACGGTGCATATGTTGCTGTGTGCCACAAATAACCACATCAAGCAGATTATGCAATTCGCGTCACACAAGTGCCAGGCAAAGACGATCTCCACCAAGCATGACTCAAACCAGCACCACTTGACTGTAAACTGTATGACTGTTATGTTTTGAATAACTTCACAAGGCTGTGTTGTGGACTTAAGTCATTGTATCCTTGGTCTGTTTACGATAACTCCAAGGTGAGGCAGCAACATGGTGGCCTGTCTTTTATACCTGCTTGCTCCAGTTATTCACAGGTGACCCATAGATCTCCCACACGTGTGCCCTCTGGAGGCAAGTCTTACAAACAAGTAAGATTCACAAACGTTATGTAATTTCTCCCCAAAATCTTGAGTACAGTTTACTTATAGGTTGAGGCGATCTTGCAGTCTATGTTCCCTGATCGATGGCCTGAGTTGACATCCTTGCATTTGTGAGTTGATCGTGTCATCGCTGCATGGAAGCTCAGCTGGTCTGGTTGGACTGTCGGGCAAGGTGGGTTCATTATCGTGGTTGCGTTGATAACACTTGCCGATTGGTTATGTGTGGTGGATCGTAGATAGTGGGGTGTTGCTCAAATTGTTCTTGGTAGCCCGTGAGTTGCAGTTCGTATGATCGAGGTGTTATTTATACGTTTACCCATTCAACAATTTCAAAACAAGGACTCTATTCCCTTCCTTGGCTAATCCTATGACAGCAATCCACTTGGGACCGTGCACATAATTTAGAACGAACACCTGGTCATTGACTTCACTGTCATATGAGACTGCCGTGCGATCATGGCACACATTCTGCCTCTGTTGCCGGTTTTCTATGTGATCATTGATGTCCGGCTGGACGAAGGAGAGCCTGATATTGATTACTCTCTTTATTAGCAATGCTGCAGTGCGAAAAACGTGAGGAAGTGGGGCCGCGTCCGGTAGCTGAGCAGGACGTGCATAACAAGGTCTGCAAGGAGCTGTCAGTTAAACGTCTGAAGCTTTGCTTGATGGTTTGGACTGTCATCCGCTTGGCCATTGGAGGCGGATTTAAATGGAGCAGACCAGACCTGCTTGATACCATTGCGGGTGTTGAATCGTTGAATTCCGAGCTGGTGAAACATGGACTATTGTCGCTGACAAGGACGTTAGTTAACCCATTGGTGGCGAACATGGCCCTGAGGCTTTCAATGGTGGCATTGGATGTGCATGATGATATTATTATACGTTCAAACCATTTTGAGGAAGCGTCCACTGCTGTTCGAAATATCTTCCCGAGGAAGGGGCCAGTGAACTTTACGTGGACACTGGACTATGATTTGGAGAACCATGATCACAGACTCAGTGGACATCCGTGGGTGCATTGCTCAGCTCTGAGCGTATGTCACATTGGTGTCCGGATGAATCTAATTCGAAGTCGATGTGGGACCACCATACGTGCAACCGGGCTACAGCCCTGATCATGACTCTGCCTTCATGGGGCACTGTGTAGGCCACGTATAAGCATTTCCCTGCCCTTTTTGGGCAAAATAACGCGATTCCCCCATGGGATACAATCAGACAGGATGGACAATTCCTCCTTGCATCGGTGTAAAGGCTTAGAGAAAACAGAGAATTATAGACATTTCAGCCTGACATCGGTAGTGCGAAAATGATGGAATCAATTATTAAGGATTTCACATCAGAGCATTTGGATAGAGGTGACAGGATAGGTCCAAGTCAGCATCGATTTGTGAAGGGGAAAATCATGCTTGACAAATCTTCTGGAATTTTTTGAGGATATTTCCAGTAGAGTGGTAAGGGAGAATCAATTTATATGGTGTATTTGGACATTCAGAAGGCTTTCGAAAAGGTCGCACACAAGAGATTAATGTGCAGAGTTAATGCACATGGGATTGGGGTTAGTGTGCTGACGTGGATTGAGATCTGGTTGGCAGACAGGAAGCAAAGAATAGGAGTAAATGGGTACTTTTCAGAATGACAGGCAGTGGGGTACTGCAAGTTTCTGTGCTGGGGCCTCAGCTATTTACATTGTAAATTAATGATTTATACGAGGGGACTAAATGTCGTATCTCCAAATTTGCGGATGGCACTCAGTTGGGAGGCAGTGTAAGTTGCAAGGAGGATGCTATGAGGTGGTAGAGTGACATGGACAGGTTTGGTGACTGGACAAATGCATGGCAGATGAAGTATAATGTGGATAAACTTGAGGTTATCCAATTTGCTGGTGAAAACAGAGAGACAGACTATTATCTGAATGGTGACAGATTAGGAGAAGGGGAGGTACAAAAGGACCGGGGTGTCATGGTACATCAGTCATTGAAGGTTGGCATGCAAGTACAGCAGGCAGTTGAGAAAGCAAATGGAATGTTGGCCTTCATGGCTAGTGGATTTGAGTACATGGGTATGGAGGTGTTACGACAGATGTACAGTTCCTTGTTGAGGCCACACCTGAAGTATTGTTTACAGTTTTGGTCTTCTAACTTTCGAAAGGACAGTCTTGCTACTTTGGGAGTGCAGCGAAGGTTCACCATACTGATTCCCGGGATGGCCGGACTGAGATGTCAAGGAAGACTGGATCAACTGGGCTTGTATTCACTGGAGTTCAGAAGAATGAGAAGGGATCTCATAGAAACGTTTAAAATTCTGACGGGTTTACACAGGTAAGATGCAGGAAGAAAGTTCACAATGTTGGGGAAGTCCAGAAGCAGGGGTCACAGTCTAAGGATAAGAAGTAAGCCATTTAGGAACGAGATAAGAATAAAGTTCTTCACCCAGAGAGTGGTGAACCTGTGGAATTGTCTACCACAGAAAGTTGTTGAGGCCAATTTACTAAATATATTCAAAAAAGATTTCGATGTAATCCTTATTACAAGGGTAATCAAGCAGTATGGCGAGAAAGCAGGAAGGGGGTATTGAAGTTGCATGTTCAGCCATAAACTCATTTAATGGCGGTGCATGTTCGACGGGTCAAATGGTCTGCTCCTGCAACTATTTTCTATTTCCTCCTGCATTTCTCAGGGAACCACCGACATGCTCCCATTGAGTATGCATCCATTTTACTGGTGATTACAGGGGGTCTTGCCTGGTCCAGGACCAGATCTGGCGATCTGTGACTGGCGACCCCTCGCTCTCAAAAGCATCCAATCCCAGAAGCGAGTCTGCAGGTTGCACCAGTTCCACACTGGCAGTGGGCAATAGCAACCGAGTCAGGGTCTCAGCGCAGTTCTCTGTGCCTGGTCTGTCGCGGATTACATAGTCATATGCAGACAACGTTCGTGCCCATCTTTGGATGTGAGACGAAGCATTGGTGTTGATACTTTTGCTTTCTGAGAGCAGTGATGTGAGAGGTTTCTGGTCTGTTCAGATCTCGAACCGGAGACCAAATTGTTATTTGTGCATTTTCTTAGCCCCGTATACACAAAACCAGCGCTTCTTTCTCCACCATTCTGTAGACTTTTTCAGCCTTGGACAAATTTCTGGATGCATATGCAACTGGTTGCAGTTTGCCTGATACATTTGCTTGTTATAACACATACCCGACCCTGTACGACTACACATCACTTGCTGGTACCAAACATTTACATGGTCCACAAATACACGTAATTTGCTGGAGCACAGCATGTGTCTGGCCTTGTGAAAGGCTGTTTCTTGAGATTCACCCGAAACCCAGTCGTTACCCTTGCGTAGCATGTAATGCAAAAAATCCAGCAAAATACTCAACCCCGGTAGAAAGTTAACAAAGTAGCTAAGGAGTCCCAGGAACGAAGGCAGCTCCGGCACGTTTTGTGGTCTGAGTGCTTTCTCGAAGGCCTCCGTCTTGGAGTCCGTGAGACTGATGCCGCCCACCGCAATTTCATTCCCCAGAAATTCGACCTCTTGTGCCAGGAAAACATACTTGAAGCGTTTCAGCCTGAGTCCCACTCGATGCAATCGCTTTAGAACCTCGTCCAGATTTTGCAATTGATCGGTGGTGTTTCGACCAGTGATCAAGGTGTCGTCCTCGTACACCACTGTGAAAGAAGCGATTTCAGCAGAATCTCCATGTTCCTCTGGAAGATGGCCGCTGCCAAGCAAATCCCAAAGGGGCATATGTTATTCACGAACAGTCCTTTGTGCATGTTGATGCACGTCAACTTCTTTTTCGGTTCAGCCAGCTCCTGCTTGAAGTAAGCAGAGGTGAGGTCTAGCTTGGTGAACGACCTTCCCGCTCCTTCGCTTTAGGTAATGGATATTGGTCCTGTAACGAGACTCGGTTGATCATCACCTTGCAGTCGCCGCAGATTCTAACCGTCCGATCGCTCTTCAGCACCGGCACGATTGGACTGGCCTACTCGTTGAACACGACTTGCGATATGATTCCCTCTTGTTGAAGTCTGTCCACCACGATTTCGACTTTCTCTCGCATCATATGTGGGACTGCACCGGCGTTGTCATGTACGGGCCATGCCCCAGGAAAAAGGTGAATCTTCACTGTGAATTTGCCGATGCCTGGCTCAAATATTGCCGGGAAATTGTTGGGCATGTGGGTGCACGGACAGTCATCTGCTGAGGACACGGCTTTGATATCGTCCCAGTAGCACTGGAACTTGCCGAGCCAGCTCCTGCCGAACCGCGTAGGGCCATCACCTGGTACAATCCATACTGGTAAATCATGCACCATTCCTTCATACGCTACTTTCACTGCCGCACTGCCGATGACAGGTATGAGTTAGTTAGTGTAAATGCTAAGTGTAGTGTGAACGGCGCTCAGTTTTGGCCTCCGTGCTTTGTTACTCCACCGTTTGTCAAAGCCCTGTGGCTTATTATCGATTGGCTTGCTCCCCTACCCAGTTCCATGGAGACTGGAATGCTGCTAAGTTTGACTTTTATCATTATCGGAGGGCTTTTGGTGGTGAAGATGTATACCCCATGCACTTCCTTCTCATCCTCCAACTGAGTTGCCTCTCCTGCTCGTTCATCGTGGTCTGCGCTGGATCCGTCGCTCTCTGTTGATTGTTCCACATTGTGAGTCCGAGGTCGCTTGCACAATCGCTGATGGTGCCCCATTGCCTCACAGCCCCTGTACACACAGTGCTCAAAACGACATTGATAGGCTCTGTGACTTTCCCGTAGCACCAGCATGGCGTTAATGGATTCACATTAACGCTCCCAAGCAGCCTCTGAATGACTCTAGCCCAATCTTGTACAGTCCTGCCTGCTCAAGGCATTATTTAATGTCTAGTACTTGCCGGTGTGCCTCGATTCTGTGAATATATCTGCTTCGTGTTGTCGCTCGTGGATATGAGGACCTGGGCTATCGTGATGGCCTAGTTCAGATACAGAGATTCGGCAGATAGCAGCTTGTGAAGGCAGATTTCATTTCAAATTCCAAGCACGAAAAGTACCTGCAACATTTTCCCGAAGGATCTGCAAAGTTGCTCTGCCCCGCAAGGCGTTTAAGTTCGGCGATGAAACTCACTACGGTCTGGCCCTCGGTGCGACAATGTGTGTAAAAACCGTACCTGGCCATCAGGATGCTCTCCTTGGGTTGAGGCGATCCTTAGCAAGCGTGCACAGCACCGTGTACGATTTGTCCGTTAATTTGGTCACTGCCAACCAGTTGTTCCCTAGGCCATATACCGATGACCCACATATGGAGAGGAGAATCTGCGTTGAATCTGTTTCAGGTGTGACCAATTTGTTGGCCACAATGTACCAGTCGAGGCGCACATCGAAGGCGTCCCAATCATCATCCTCAATAAATATGTCAAGAATTCCAAAGGCAACCATTTCCACGTGAAAATTCCTGGTCTGTAACTCGTCGCCAGTTGTTATGTTGAGAATAAATCCAAGAGGTTGTGTTGTAGACTTAAGCCAGTATGACCGTGGACCATTTAATATAACTTTAAGGTCAGGCAGCAACGTGGTGGACTGCCTTTTATACCTGTTTGCACCAGGGTACCCACATGTGACCCATATATCTCCCACAGGTGTGCCCGCTTGTGGCACGTCTTACAGACAGGTAAGGTTCACAAACATAGAAATTAGAAATGTAGAAAATAGGTGCAGGTGTCGGCCATTCAGACTTTCGAGCCAGCACCGCCATTAACATGAGTTCATGGCTGAACATGCAACTTCAGGACCCGATTCCTGCTTTCTCAGCATACACCTTGACCACCTAGTAGTAAGGACAACATCTAATTCCTTTTTGAATATTTTTAGTGAAATGGCCTCAACAACTTCCTGTGGCAGAGAATTCCACAGCTTCATGACGCTTTGAGTGAAGAAGTTTCTCCTCATCTCGGTCCTAAATGGCTTCCCCCTTATCCTTAGACTGTGACCCCTGACTCTGGAATTCCCCAATATTGGGAACATTCTTCCTGCATCTAACCTATCTAAACCCGTAAGAATTTTAAACGTTTTTATTAAACCCCTCTCATTCTTCTGAACGGCAGTGATACATCTCAATATCATCACATATTCCTACACCAACAAAATCGTGGGGTCAACATTCACCACAAATTAACTGGACAATCATCATCACAGTCAATCAAACGAAATTCGAAGAAGACTTGCTTGCACTCTAAAAGAGAGTTCTTCGGTGACTGAATCGTCCAATAATGGAATTACAGTCGTATCACAGGTGTTACATACCTTCGTTGAAGCAAAAGATGAGTGGGGAATCTCGTTTGCCGCAAGTACCTTCCACTGCCTGCGCTTGCCATTCTGGACCTATATGTGACTCTATACCCAATTAACTGCCCGCTGAACTGGACTGGCGAGACATTCAGTTGCATATGGTTGCTCACCAGCACCTTAACAAGGGCAATTAGAGATGGGCAACAAATGCTGCCCTTGCTAGCGAAGTCTGCATGCTTGACTTAATCACAGAACACACTGGGACCTCTATTTGTTGCACAGGGACAGCAAGACCCTCAAGCCCAGGTTAGAGAATGCTGAATCAGGAGACAACTAGAAGAATGGATAGCTCGCTGGTTTCAAGACGTAAAGCAGAGAGCAGTGTTAAAATGGAGCTTTTCATATTGGCAGAAGGTGGGTAGTGGTGTTCCAAAAGGACCTGTGTTGGGATCATTGTTGTTCTATGGTTATTTTGAAAATTTGACCGAGGAAGCAAAAACATAATTTCGAGAAGTTAGTGTAAGATCCCCGTCCTCTCCCCCCTTTCCTCACTTCTCTTCCTCCTCTTCCTCCTCTTCCTTTTTCCTGCTGACGGGAGGGACAATTTCTATTCCAATGTCCTTCTTGCCCACAAATAAAGCATCCATCTCGTCTTTCCCAGCCCCGACCGCTTCCCATACCAGGCTGGGGACAGTAGGGCGGTCCGTAATTAGCAGGGCCCGAGCCATTTGGGTGTTTGATATAACCGTTTCCCTGTTTATCCACCCAACTATCCACGCAATACTGCGGTTCCATGTGGTATTCCCTTGCGAGAGGTTTTGATCCTTCCACCCGAGGCGGCTCTGTACTGATGGGCTTCTGAAGGGTCGTGGTGAGAGCATTAAAGATAGCATTTAGGCGATCCTGGACATCGTTAGGGTGAGCAACCACCAATGCATCATGAGTAGCACGTCCTAGGTGAGTTAGAAACCGGGCATGCTCCGTTGGGCTCAGGGTTTACTTTACGAGGGCCCACAGGGCCCTTGATTCTGCATTATAATCAATGCATGTCGAGGTCACTCCGTGAAATCGGAGGTCAGGGTTAAGTTGGGTTTATGGATCCCTTTCAGCTTATTAATCTTAGCCTTTTAACTCATCAATTTGTTTTGTTTGAGTATCTATTTCTTTATTGTATCAGGAAAGTATCAGTACATAAGCTAGTTCTGTTTTTATTTTTATTCTGACTATCGCACCATTCCTCTGTTAGGTGAGTCTTTTTTCTATTGAGAAATCCAAATTGATAATGTTCAGTATGAAACGGCTTTCAATGGAAAGGGTTAAGTCCTTTCCAGGTTTGTAAGAAGACCTGATGTCATTACGTGACTTCACGCAACCATCTGAAAAAAAATATTTTCATCAGGAAATGCAGCATTTGATTAAACTCCAATATTTTTTTAACTTCTTATTCACGTACTTGCCAAAGATATTTTTTTTTAATTGATTTAAAACGAGACCACACATTTGTTTACTGAAATTCAATTTCGTCATCAGCCTCGGTCAACGCAAAGCCAACAATTTTAACTAAGTAGTCTATCGATACATTTCTCAGAGGTCCCAGTGGAACTCTGAGTACATTTCTCGTGCGTGCACTCTTTCTTTAAGACGTCTACGGTTTTTAATATGTCCTCCTTCTGTCAATGAAAGCCTTAATTTAATGGAGTTTTTCTGCCAACTCGACAGGAGTGATATTCTTTCGACTGCAGTGTAATTTTTGTCATAATTTAAAATCTCAGAAGCTTTTTTTTATCTTTCAGCACTTATTTAGAACGTGAATTTTTTTTTGTCTTCTCCATAACTAGAGGGAAGTCCGGCACGTAGGCTGCGGACTGCTTTTCGTTATCTCAATTGTTCCAGCCTCAAGGTCGTGTTATTTAACATAATTTTTTTTGGAATCCTTTTGAATCCATCTCAGTTGTTTTGCTGTGCCTTCTCTGAATGTTTTCTTTCGACAAGTAAGTGAGCATGTCAAATCCTTTTTTTTAACCACCGGGACCATGTATTTTTTTCTTTTTTTTTTACTCAACAAACCTATCCTTTGTGCATTTCCTGGCTCCGTAACTTATCATCCGAATATATGTAATTCAATAAGGTTCACACTCTTAAACTTCCCACATACAGGACAACACTACGAAGAGTTAAAAAAAACTTTCCTTCTGTTTGAAAAAGTGGGTGGAGCTAAAACAAACCACAACCCCCCGGCTTTATTTTTTAAACAGTAAAAATCACACAAGCATTTCTCATTTAAAAAAACGTTCCCAAGAGTCTCTTTTCTTTCCTATTAATTTTTGGATCCATGATTGATCAGCTATCCTTATCTTGCTCTAACTATCCCTACTTTCCGTGTCGTCGCACAGATCTACTTCGAACCTGTCTTTCCAAGTCGCCTCTTGGTTTGCGTCACCGTGCAAGACTTACCTATTCTAACCTATCTTTACAAGTCGCCGCTTTGTTTGCGTCAGCGCGCAATACTTACTTATTCTAACCTATCTTTACAAGTCGCCGCTTGGTTTGCGTCAGCGCGCAATACTTACTTATTCTAACGTATCTTTGCAAGTCGCCACTTGGTTTGCGTCACCGCGCATTTTCCCTATCTCTATCCCTATTCTAAGTTTGAAAGGTATTCACCACATTGTCCTGGATCTCGTTCAGACACTACCAGAGAACTAGCGAGAGGCTAAACTTTCCTCAGACTTTTGAAACCGGGGAAACTGGAGCAGTATTGAAATCATGCTCACTCCAGTGGCCACTTTCCCCTCGTCTCGTCCAACCCTAGTCTGGCTCTTAATTCGCAAGTTTTCGGCAGTCGTCTGTTGAGATCCCACTTCTGACACCAAATGTTGATTTCTGGATTATTTTACCTCAATCTGGTTCATCAAAGTTACTGAAACGAATACCGTTTGTGCTTTAAACAAAGCAAGCTTTTATTTAAAAAGCAAATCCCGATCGGGTACCTTATCAGACAGAAGGAATGCAACTCTGATAGAACACACCCACTTCCTATGGACGAAGTGACGTGACATTGTAAAGGGACGATGGTTATACATTTTCGGCAAAATATAACAAGATAGGGCTAGAGTGACATCCTAGTTCAGCCTATCTCTTTTGATCCCTGTTTCCCTTTGTCCACTCATAAGCCGACCTAAGTATGGTCTGATTTTAAACAAAGACCTTCTGTTAATGTTTCAGGTTCATAACATGATTTAATAAGACCTTGAGGTTTTTCTGCAAGCTGTGGGTTTTGTTTCAAAATGTCTTAGTGTTGTAACATTTCGCAGTCTCGAGTCTGAGATGTCATGGCTATTTCTCCATTAATTCTCTGTTAGCTTATACTGTCCCTATACAATTCCCACGTTCCCAACTTCAATGTCTCTATACATTTTTAAACATTCACAATAGTGCCAGACAACACGATGCAGAGTGTCCTTCGTGTGAAGACAGGACTTGGTATCCACAAGGTTTGTCCAGTGTTCACTACTACCAATATTGCCACGGACAGTTGCATCTGCGACAGACAGATTGTTGAGGTGGAGGTCAAGTTGTTTTTTTAATGTCGGAGCGACAGTAGTGATGCACTTTCGGAGAAGCTGACTTTAGGTTGAGATCTTAAACCGAGACCCTGTCTGCCCCCGAGCTGGACTTAAAAGATCCCACGCCCACGATTCGTAAGGAGAGCAGGAGAGTTCACTCTGGTGTCATGGAGCCAATGTACATCGTTCAACCCACATCTGTTCACTATAACATCGTGCGTTCTTGCTGTTGCAAATCTGCTTTTGCATTTCCTAACTTACAAAAGTGACCACACTGTAAAACTATTTAACTGGCTGTGAACCGCTTTGGGAAGTGCTGAGGTGAACGACGCTGCAGAAATGCTCGTTTTATTCTTTTAGATCTTCCGCTAAAAGTACACGATAGTCGGGCCGGTTAATTCAGATGGTTCATGCATGATGCTGTTAACGTGAAGGCCGCGGGTTCCATCACTGTACAGGACGGTTTTTTTTTGCGTGGGGGAGGGCGGTGTTGCGAGTACTTTAGCTTTGTTATTCTAGAGAAGCTTTAACATTTAGGAACGAAACTCCCAAGGGCCCTGCAAAACATTGACGCAATGATGCAAAATCTTAGTTCTGCAAAGAGCTCGTGGAATGACGGATTGTTTCCAGCATTTAATGAAAAATCCGCTTATCTTCGAGAATTTGGGACTCATCATATTTCAGTCAGTTAATGGCCCACTGCCGCTGATTAGTTTGGGTTCTCAAACCAAACATTGCCAAACATTGCAGGGCTCTTGAAAAAAGACACTTTTTAATGTTGTTTTCTGTGTATATTTCTCACTGCTCTTTGCAAAAGTTTCGAACAAACAAACAATCACTTATTTATTCTTGTAAATTATTAGTGTTTCCAATTGGAATAATAAGTTTGCATCAATCATTTTAACAAAAGGTAGGTGAGGGAATTCGGTTCAATCTCGGTTTCAATCATCTCGTCAGGGAATCGCTGCAAGCAGAGTTCGAACCAGCGCGGGAGACCCCATTGGATTTCAAGTAAAATGCCTTAACCACTCGGCTATAACATCTACATTTTGTAATTATTTTAATAATCTAATGGTCGGTTGAAAAATTAAGACAATTGGTCGGCATGCTTGCCCTCTTGTTTCTCCCAGTCGATGTGAAAACTAAATCGTAGTATCATTGAATCTCAAAGCACAACAGGAAGCAATTTGGACAGAACTGGAAGGATTTACTTATCGTGAAAAACTGAACAGACTGGGGATCTTTTCTCCGCAAAAGTCAAGGCAGATATTGTCTATAATATTATGAAGTGATATGATAGCGTCGACGTGGAGAAAATATTTGCTATCGTGTAGGAGTTCAGAATTACATGTCATCAATGTAAGACAGACACTGATGAAGTCAGTAGGCAATTCAAGAGTAATTTCTTCACCAAATATTGATCAGAATGTGGAAGGTGCTAACAGGAGCACGCGTTGAGGCGAATAACACAGATGCATTAAAGAGGGAGCAACCTAAGCACATGACTGCGAAAGTAATAGAAGGTTATGCGAATCGGATGAGTTGAAGTAGGATAGAAGTGATCCGGGACTGGAGACTTATCTACTTTCAAACCTGCTAAAAAACCTGAATGCTTCCTCTCTCTCTATGTTTATTTCATCCAGAATATCACACACCTCCTCGATGGCAGTATCTGCATTGCCCAATTCTTTTGTGAAAACAGATGCAAAGTATTCATTAAATACCTCTGCAAAATCTTGCGCCTCCACACAATGATTTCCCCCATGGTCTCGAAGTGGTCCTATCCTTTCTTTAGTTAGCATCTTACTCTTAATATATTTGTAGAACATCTTTGGGTTTTCTTTAATTTTACGAGCAAAGGATCTTTCATGCTCTCTCTCAGAATTCCTAATATCATTTTTAATATAGTCTCTTAACTTTCTATATTCCTCCAAAGATTCATTAGTATTTAGCCGTTGGTATCTGAAAAAGCGTCCTTTATTTTCTTAATCCTCCCCTGTAAATCCCTAGACATCCAGACGCATCTCGACTTATTTTTCCCAGCCTTTTACTTTGAGCGCACATGCTTGGCCTTAACCTTCCGGATCTCCTCCTTGAAGGCCTCCCACTGTTCCGAAAATGATTTACCTACAAGTAGCTGTTTCCTGCCAATGTGGCCAAAACATTCCTCAACTTGGCAAAATTAGCTTTTTCCCAATTTGGGACTTTTATTCCAGCACATAATTTTCCTTCAATCTCCCCAGTTTCATTTCCCAAAACAAAATCCAAAACCGCCACATCTCCTCTTGGGCTTGTTACATACTGAGTGAAATAAATTATCTTGAATACATTTTAAGAATTCTACACTCTCTTCCCTTTACACAATTTGTGTCCCACTATTTGGATAGTTAAAATCCCAGACTATTACTATCCTATGGTTTATGTACAACAGCAATTTGCCTACATATTTTATCTGCCATCTCCCTCCCACAGTTTTGGGGTTTATAATGCACACGCAGCAGTGTGAACGCCCTTTTTTCATTTATCAATTTGTCCCATATGCCACATTTGATTATCCCTCTAACATATCATCCCTGTTGTATTCTATGCCTCGACAAATTAAGGAAAGCATTCCATATGCATTCTGCACGATATTTTGTGCCTGTCCTGCAACATTCACGGATTTGTGGACATGCATTCAAAGTTCCCTTTGTTCCACTACACTTCTCAGTGTCCTGCCATCTAACGTGCGACCCTTTGCCTGGTTCGCCGACCTTAAATTTATTACGTCACGTTTCTACATATTGGTTTCTATAAGCCACTATTCTGCCCAGCTGACCATTTAATTGATATCTTCCTGCATTCAACAACGTTATTTTTCATTATCTACCACACAGCCAATGTTTGCATCATCTGCAAACGTTTTAATCATAGGCCCTTCATTCAAATCTAAATCATTGATACATACCTCAAACAAAAAGGATCCTCCTACGGATTCCTGCGGATCCTCCCTCGAACAGCTTTCCATTTCCAAAAACAGTTTTTGGTCATTGCTTCCTACCTCCGAGACAATTTTGGATTCAACTTTGCCACTTTGCCTTGGATCACTTGGGCTTTTACTTTCGTGAGCATTCTGTGATATGGGACCTTGTCATAAGCCATGCGAAAATCCACCTGCACTACAAAAAATGCACTTGTTACCTCCTCAGAAAATGAAATCTATTTACGCAGACACGATCTTCCATTCACACATCCATGCTGATTGTCCTTGATTAATCTGTATCTTTATTGATGAATTTTTATCCTGTTCCTCACAATCTTTACAAATAATGTTCCCACAACCGAGGTAAGGCTGACCGGTCTTTAATTGTTCATCAATCCATTTTTAAACAAATGTACGGCATTTGCAGTCCTCCAGTCCTTTGGCACGACACCTGTAGCCAGAGAGTATTGTAATGATCAGACCTTGTACTATTTCCTCTTTTCCTTCTCTCGGCCCTGTGTATTTTTGCACCTTCAAATCCATTAAATCCCTCAATAATACCTTTCTCACTATGATTATTTCAGTTAATATTTCACTCTTCTCACCGATTGCAACGTCTGCATCGCCCCTCACTTTTGAGAAAACAGTTGCAAAGTATTCATTAAAAGCATACACACATATTCTGCCTCCACACACAGATTACCTTTATCGTCTCTAATGATCCCTACACTTTCTTTTGATATCTTTTCCTCTGAATGTATATGTCAATCTTTGTATTTTCCTTGATTTACTTGGCTTATATTTTCATTATCTCTCTTTGCTTTCCCAATTTCGTTTTAAATTTCAACTTTGCACTTTCTTTACTCCTCTACAGTTTCTGAACTATTGAGCCCAAGCTTTGGCATATGTATCCCTATTTCTTATTTCTGTGCTGCAAGCACCTTGACATCAAGGAGCTTTAGATTTGTTAGTCTCACACTTTTCCTTTAAGGAGCATATTTGTCTTGAACACTGAGGATCTGCTCTTTGAATGCCTCCCAATGCTCGAACACAGTTTTTGCCTTCAAGTAGCTATTCCAGTCCACGTTGGCGAAATCTGAACTCTGTTTGCCAAAATTGACTTTTCCCAACTTGAGATTTTATATTCCTGATGTAACTGTGTCAATTTCATAACCACACTAAATCTAACTGAGTTATGATCATAAGCACCAAAATGCTCCCGATTGATGCACCTTCGCCCTGCTCATCATCATTCGCTCAATTTAAGCCCAGAACGGCCCCTATCATGTTGGACTTGCTATATATTGACTAAAAATGATCTCCTGAATAAATTTCAGGAATTCTGCACCCGCTGTACTTTTCGCAACAATTCTATCCTAGTTAATATTAGCATAGTTGAAATCGCCTACTATTATTGCCCTCAAATTGTTGCACTTCTCAGACATTTGCCTATATATTTGCTCGTCGATCTACCTCTGGGCACCTCTACTACACTCCCAGCCCCTTTTATATTCTTCAATTTATCTCATATAGCCTGAATTGAAGACCCTTCGAACATATTATCTCACCTCACAGCTGCAATTGTTTACTTAATCAATACTGCGACCTCCCCCCTCCGCTCGGTTTTATCCCCCCTCTCACCTGCCTGACAAACATTTAACCAATAATGTTGACTATCATAACTGCCCTTCTTCCAGTCATGTTACAGTAAATGTTCTAATATCATTCTCCTCGCTGGCACGTGGCACCGGGCATAAGCCGAAATTACTAACTTTGTGGTGCTGCTTTTTATCATCAACATAGACGATCTTTCGAACAAGGATGACTTGTTTGAGCATGAGTTTACATTTGTTTCAATGAAGGATGCGATAATTCAGTCCGTAACACAAATTGAAGGGGTGGAAGATGCCTGCGAGTGGATATTTTTAACGTGTGGTGACCTTTGCACATAAGCTACCATAGGGACTTGACAGAGCTCGGAGTTTATCTCGTGGCATGGGTTAACCTGGATCACTGGAGAATTGCTCTGCTGCATGGACCTAGTGCCCACACATTTCGCAGTGTGGGCTAGCCCGTGCAGCCCCTGGGCCGACGCCTATTCTGTGCCCCGTACCTTCATTTGTCGCACCACTGCCACGAAATCTCACCACTCCTCCGCCACAATCATTTGCTCCATTTCCACCGCGATCTCTGACCTTTTCGCCACCACGATCTCTTGCCGTTCTCTGCAACAAAAGCATTCGCTGCACATCCACCACGATATGTCAGTGCTCCTCCGCCAAAATATCTGGCCGCTTCTCCGACAGAAACATTCGCAGCATCTTCGCCATGATCTCTCGCTTCTCCTCCACCACAAAAAAAATGCTGCACCTCATGCTTTTTAATCCCTCTCCAAGCTCCCCCAAATAAACACGCAGTGCCTCATCCCACTTGCGACCTGTGACATTTGTCCTGAACCCAGAGGATCAGCTCTTTGAATGCCTCCCAATGCTCGAACACAATTTTTCCCTTCAAGTATCATAATGTATCAAGTCCTCTGGCTGTTCACCCTATCCGCCCAGCATCCCCTGCAACCGCTCAGTTATATCCTTGACCCTGGCACGCTAGAGGCAATATATCATTCTGGAGTGATGTCTGCGGCGTGTCTGCACGGAAAACATTTGAATCTTTTAAAAATATTGCTCCCAATCGTCTTCCTACCTTCTGGGCAGCTGAGCCGGCAGTGGATTTGGCTCTGGCTGCATTCCCCGAAGAACGATCCACCCACCCACCGCCACACCAGTACTCAGAACAGAAAGCTGGGTGGAGAGTGAGAAGAACTCAGTTGAATCCTGAACTACCTGGCTGTTCCTTCTCTTCAGTCTGGCGGCCGCACATTCATTCTCACCCTGCACACGTTTAAGCTGCGAGGTGACCACATCAAGAAACGTGCTATCCACGAAATTCTCAGCTTTGCGGGTGCACTGCAGTGACTCTCCCACTGATATGATTTACATCTGCCCAGCTTAATTACGTAAAACTAAGTACAAAATCATTTTTTGGCTTGCTACTAATTGGCTAACAAAAAGATATCCTGAATGCAATTGAGCTATCTGTGGCGTCAATAAATTTTCACTACTTATATCACAGTTAATATTAAAGTAATTGATATTGCTAGCTAATATGGGTGCATTTTTCAGATATTTTCCAACAGATTGCTTCTTCTAACTCCCTCGGATTGTTTGGTGGCCTGTAGTTCAATCCCTGTAATGCGTTTGCCCCTTTTTGTACTTAAGTTGAACCTATTTAGCTTCTTTTGACAATCCTTCTAACTTATGAACCATTCTCACAGCTGTAATTGTTTATTTAACAAAATTTGTAAACCCTTCATTTTTATGCCCATCCTTATCTTGTTTGAAAACCTTGTAAGCAGGAATCTAGAGATGCCTACCCTGGCCCTCTTTATGCCATGTTTCTGTAATCGTTAATGTATCATCATATGTGAAGGTGTCTATCTGTACTTTCAGCTCCTCCACCTTATTCACCCATTCCTTACATTTGGAATATGCCATCATGCACAGGCAAGTCAAATATAACTACTCACATTTGCAGAAGGTGAATGGTGGTGTTCCACGGGAATCAATGCTGGGACTACTGTAGTTCATAATTTACATTAATGATTTAGATACATAGAAACATAGAAACATAGAAAATAGGTGCAGGATTACTGCATTCGACCCTTCGAGCCTGCACCGCTATTCAATAAGATCATGGCGGGTCATTCCTTTAGTACCCGTTCCCTGCTTTCTCTCCATGCTCCTTGATCCCATTAACCGTAAGGGCCATATCTAACTCCCTCTTGAATATATGCAGTGAACTGGCATCAACAATTCTCTGAAGCAGGGCATTCCACAGGTTAACAACTCGATGATTGAAGAAGTTTCTCCTCATCTCTGTCCTAAATGGCTAACCCCTTATCCTAAAACTATAATCCCTGGGTCTGGACTTCTCCAAGATCAGGAACATTCTGCCTGCATCTATCCTGTCCAGTCCCGTCAGAATCATGTGAGTTTCGATGATATCCCCTCTCTACCTTCTAAACTCGAGTGAATAAAGTTCCTGTTGATCCAGTCTCTCCTCATATGAAAACCCATTAAACTCTGGAATAAGTCTGGAAAACCTTCGCTCCACTCCCTCAAGAGCAAAACGTCCTTCCTCAGACTAGAAGAGCAAAACTGAACACAATATTCCAGGTGAGGCCTCACGAAGGCTCTGTACAGCTGCATTCAGACCTCCCTGCTTCGATATTCAAAGCCCCTCGCTGTGAAGGCCAACATACCACTTGCCTTCTTTATCGCCACCTGTACCTGTGTGCTCACTTTCAGTGACTGATGAACCATGACACCCAGCTCTCGTTGCACCTCCCCTAATCCTAATTTGCCGCCATTCAGATAATATTCTGCCTTCGTGTTTTTGCCCCAAAATGGATAACCTCACATTTATACACATTATACTGCTTCTGCCATGTATTTACCCAATCACCTAACCTGTCCAAGTCACCCTGCAGCCTATTACCGTCCTCCTCACAGCTCTCACCGCCACCCAGTTTAGGGTCATCAGTAAAATTGAGATATTACACTCTATTCCTTCATCTAAATCGTTAATGTACATTGTAAATAGCTGGGGATCCGGCACTGAGCCCTGTGGCACTCCACTAGTCACTGCCTGCCATTCTGAAAAGGACCCGTTTATCACGACTCTCTGCTTCCTGTCTGCCAACCAGTTTCCTATCCACGTCAGTATCTTACCCCCAATACCATGTGCTTTGATGTTGCAAACCAATCTCTTGTGCGGTACCTTGTCAAAAGCCTTTTTAAAGTCCAAATGCACCACATCTACTGTTTCTCCCTTGTCCACTCTGCTTGCTGCATCCTCAAAAACATTCAGGAAGATTCGTCAAGAACGATTCCTTTTAAATAAATCCATACTGACATGGTCCGATCCTGTCACTGCTTTCCTCATGCGCTGCTATTTCATTCTTAATGATTGATTCCAAAATTTTGCCTACTACTGATGTCAGGCTAACCGGTCTAACATAAGCCGTTTTCTCTCTCCCTGCTTTTTTAAAAAGTGGTGTTACAATTACGACCATCCAGTCCACAGGAACTGATCCAGAGTCGATATACTGTTGGAAAATGATCACCAATGCATCCACTATTTTTAGGGCCACTTCCTTGTGTACTCTGGGATGCAGACTATCAGGACTCGGAGAATTATCAGACTTCAATCTCATCAATTTCCCAACACAATTTTCCGCTTAATAAGGATATCCTTCAATTCATCCTCTTTATACCCACTGTCCCCTAGTACTTTCGTAATGTTATTTGTATCTTCCTTCGTGAAGACAGAACCGAAGAATTGGTTCGATTGGTCTGCCATTTCTTTTATTTCCCACTAGAAACTCACCTGAATTTACAATTTCTAACTTTGTGCATGGCTAAACTTTGTATGGCGGGGCGGTGGTGTAGTGAGTGAACACAGAGGACGAATGCAAGAAATTGCAGGAGGACATTACTAAACTTACAGATTGGGAATGCAATTGGAAAACGACGTTCAACGCAGATGAATGTGAGGTGTTATATATTGTAGGAAGAAGAGGGAGATCTCTTATTATTTTGAGGATACGACCCTGTGTGGGGTAGACAAACAAAGCGAACACGGAGTACAATTATTCAAATCAGTAAAAGTTGCCATACAGGTTAACAACGTCAAGGAAGGCAAATCATGTGCGTTGCTTTATTTCTAGAGGTATAGCTTTGAGACTCATGGAAGTTATCCTGGTTATCCTTTCCTTTGAAAACAGAAGGTTGAAGGGTGACCGACTTGAGAACCTTAAAATTATGAAAGGTTTCAATAGAACAGATACAGAGAGAATGTTTCCACTTGTGTGGAGCAGCATAAGTAGAAGCGATGAATGTAAGACAGTCAACCAGAAATCTAAAAAGGAATTCAAACGAAACTTTCTTACCAAAATATTGGTGGGGACGTGGAGCTCGCTACAACAGGGAGTGGTTAGAGCAAATAGCATAAATGCATTTAAGGGAAGGCTAGTCACGCATATGAGGGAGAAGGCAATAGACGGTTATGCTGATAGATTTAGATGAGGAAAGAATGCGAGGTGGGTGAATTGGATCATGAATGACAGCATGGACTGGTGCGGCGGAAGGGCCGGTTTCATTGCCATTGATATTGAAGAAGAAAGCTGCCGATAGCTGGAAGATATCAATGTACTCGTGTTGGGATAAAAATCTATTTCAAAGAACAAGATTCGAGTCACCCATCTGCTTTATTTGGGAAAACACATAAATTTAATATACGTATTTGTAGACGTGGTGACATCCGAGATCTTTGCTCAGGTACCGCAACCCATCACGCCAGAAACACCGCGACTGGCCCAGAGTGCCCCATAGTTAAGGTCGCAAACTTAAACTGCGTGTGTTATCAAGGTTACAACGGAAGAATAGACACATTCCGCAACAACGTATATGAGACCATGAGGTCATTGTTTCAACATTCAGTTACACTTTATCCGCAGAAAAACAAGCAGATATCAGTAAGAACAAACGAGTAGCTGTGTGCCCTCTCCATCCGTCCATTGTCTTGCTCCACCTATCTTCATGACAGAGGGTCAGCTGATATTGGAGTCCAAATTAGGTTCATAGCAGGAATTACCAAAAAAATCCCCCGACAATATCCCTCCTTTTGATCCTTGGCTAGCCCAATTGTTCATCTTTTGCACTCCGCTTCTCATTTTCCCCGCACCTGCTGTCATTATCAGCCGCTAGGTTGGGGAGAACTGAGACCCAGACGTTTCTGAATTTGATTCCTGTAATCAATAATGTCTTTACCTCCAATACAGTAGTCAGCGTTCGCTTCTTTGCCCTGCGGAGTTTATAAGAAGTCCAACACAGAAACAAGTATCTCAATGACAAAACCAATTCTACAGCCACTAATATGTGTGAGATTATTCATATCAAATGGTGAATATTAACATTCAGTCCCAAGTTCCACGCCTTCTATACGAAGGTGTATATTGAAGGCCTTTTGCAATATCTTTTTTCCAATATACGTAGCTCCTTTTCAATAATGTGGTATCGTTTTATGCTTGCCAGACTGAGGTCTTTGCTATACATCAGTTCCGCAGGCAGGTGAAGTATTGGGCAGCCGGCTTACTGTGGTATTGGTATAAAGCTTGCTTAATTTCATCATTCAAGTTCAGTTTAATAGTTTCTCGAGCATGGATATATTTCATTCGCGCTCGTTCAATCGTTACTGGTAGACTCGCGGTGAAGCAGAAGCTGGGGTTCGGGCTGTTACAGTGATAAATGCCATAGTTATCAGTTAGTTGGTTGGTTACCACACAGTATTCACCTTTTCCACGGGAGGCTGAGTGAGTTGGTTGTAACTCTGATGGGCTTATTTCTAAGACATATCCCTTTGTCCGATTAAATCCGCACTTGTCGTTACTCCCCCAGTCCACTGGATATGGTAATATCGTTAGGCTTCCTATCCTGCGGCAACCTGATAATGAGACCCCACTCGTGCTTCCATTCCGTTTGATTGCATATTGATCCATCGGTAATACCGCATCTAGTTCTCAACCCAGATTAGACCCAGTTTCCCCACCTCAAACTGGGGATAATGTCCATACTCCCCCTTTGACATTACTGGAAGTATGAGGACCATCCCCACCAGGGCAGCATGGGAATCGTTGCATCTGCCTGTCGATGGAAAGACTCTTGTCTTTCCTTTCATCGTCCATGCGTCCAGTTGCACCGGATGCTCTGCTATGCGGAACAGATGGTTGCTATTAATCCACTCCTGATCTTTGCCCCAGTGTATTTGGTCCAGGTCTTTTCTGACCTGCCCGATCATCCATCCACCGTAAGTGTGGCAGATGTCTGGCTGAAACTCATCCTTTTCTTTATTAAATTCTAGGTTAACCCGGTGATTAATGGTGGCAGGGTGGTCCTCCAGGACAATAATCCCTTTAACTAAGCTCCGCGCTGTCCCATCTCTTTCGCTAGCAAGGTCCTCGGTGTTTCCTACCCCTTTCTGCAGCAGAAACCTGACTGTGTCTTTGACACGCTCTGTTTGTTCCTCTCGACATTGCATACCTTGGGCGTTAACAAATGATGTTCCCGTGTTTACTCCTGTCAGGATATCATTGACCCAATCCCGTTTATGCCTCCGTGTATGGCTTGTCTGGAAAAGGTCTAGAAACCTAGATGCCCCTGAGCCATCCCGATAGTCTTCCAATATCTCCTGCAGCAAACGGGTTTCTAGCGCCCTTACTTTCGGGTCACACTTTTCTGGCAGTCCTAAATTGGTTATATTTACTGTTACAGACTGAACTTCAGGGTATACATTCTCATACAGCATTGTTCCCTCCGATCTCCATACCAGACTGTTTGTGGTCCCTTTCCTTTTGGTGGTGAAATAGTTATGGAGTGGGTCGCACGGGACTATTCTCCAGGGCCCTCCCCCACTGCAGGTATGGATATTCTGGGGTAAATGCTTTCTATCGCTTGACTCTCTACGTTCGGTATCGACTGAACCTCCTACCTTGTCGGTACACAATATCTTTACTTCGTTCTCCGCATTTCCAGCGTATAATTGTACTATTTACCAGTGCGAGCTCGTACATACTTTTAATTCTAGCTTATCATCAGTCCATTTTAACCGTTCTATTTCCCCCTCACCGGACTATTTTCCATTAAAGCGCTCTGTTTGCCACCTTATTTTAAATTTATTTACAGAGACTGTCTGTACTTCTGTCTCCACAGTAGTGAACTTTCGATTATTCCCATCACAACCCTTCCCCCCACATCCCCCACCCCTCTACCCCCACCTCGTTATCATCAACCCATGTAGTCCCACAGAAGTTTCCTTGTTGGCTTAGGTCCCCGAGGGGGTTACGACAGTCAATAGTTGTATTGTGCGAGTGGGATCCTTCTCGGGACACAATCCGTCCTTAAGCATCTTGTCGATTAAGCCCTTCCGGTCGCCTGCATAGAATTTAGTAACGGTGCCTTCCTCATCTTAGTCTAATTCTTTCCCGAACACCATTCTGTGAGCCGGCTATGGGCGGTCACACCGTACTGGCACCTTCGCCCGACTTTAATCCCACCCAAGATGTCCCAGTTCTTCTAACTGCTTACTTACAATTATTAACCGGTCCTTTGGGTCAACAACATTGTCACTAACTTATAATTCCTACTTTAAAACTTATTACTGTAAAGTACCGATTATTAAAATTGTGTCTTACCCGCTCCGCAGACCTCATATGATTCAAATCTGTGCCCGATCAGATCATCGACTTCCACGTCACCGAATTTGTGAGTGGTATTTAAAAGTCACTCACTCTTGTTGTGACCCCTCCGCCAGGTCCCACCCTTGCCACCAAATCCTGCCGACGAAGCTAAAAATGTTGAAGTAAAAATCTATGTCAAAGAAGAAGACTCGAGACATCTGTCTGCTTTAAGTGGGAAAATCCGCAAGTTTAATATATTTATTTGCAGACGTGGCCACGTCTGAGATCTGTTCTCGGGTTCCGCAACCCATAACCCCAGAAACTTCCCGACTGGCAAAGAGTGCCCCACATTTAAGAGCGCAAACTACAACTGCGTGTTTCATCAAGGTTACAACAGAAAAATAGACACATTCCGTAATAAGGTACGTGAGACCCTGAGGTCGTTGTTTAAACATTCAGTTCCCCTTCATCAGCAGAAGAACAAGCAGATATCAGTAAGAACAAACGTGCAGTTGTGTGCCCCTCCATCCGTCCCTTATCATGCTTCACTTATCTTCATGACCATGGTTCAGCGGATGTTAGAGTCCAAGTTAGGTTCATTACCGGCATAACGGAAAAAATCCCACGACAACTGGCAAGGTGGGCAGAACAGTAGCAAATGGAATTCAATCCGGATAATTGTGAGGTAATGCATTTGGGGAGGTCCAAAAAGGCAACGTAATAACCATTAAACGGTACACCACTGAGATGTGTAGATGAACAGAGCGACGTTGGAGTGCAGGTCCACATATCTCTAAAGAGGCCTGCTACATAAGGTGGTTCGGAAGGAATGAGGAATATTGTCTTTATTAGTCGAGGCATGGGTTACAAGAACAAGGACATTATACTTGAATTATAAAAAAACACAGCTTAGGCCGCATTACTGAAACCTGCTTGTAGTTCTGGTCAGCACCTTTCTGGAAAGATGTGCTTGCATTGGAAAGGGTGCTGTGGAGGTTTTCAAGAATGTTGCCTGGACTGCAGGCATTTGGCAAAGTAAAGAGTGCAGATGCTGCTTGTGCTTTCTTTGGAATAGAGTATGCTGAAGTGAGACCTTTTTGAGGTTAGAAAATGATGATAAGCCTGGATAGAGTAGATAGGAACACCTGTTTACATGGCAGACAGGACACAAACTCGGGGCCATAGATTTAATGTAATTGGAGAGGATTCCACGAGTTATGAGGCGTAATTTATCCACCCAGAGTATCGTGGGGGCCTGGAATTCACTGCTAGAGAGGGTGATGTGGGAAAAGACCTCACTACATTTAAACAATAAATGGATGTGCAATTTAAGTGCCGTAACCTACAGGACTACGTCCCACGTGCTGTAAATTGCGATTAGGCTAGATAGCTCTTGGTTGGCAGTTGCAGACACGATGGGCCGAAATGTTCTCCGCCTGTGCTGTCAATTTATAAGATTCTATGATTCTGTATGCTATGTAATCCTATGTAACGCCGTGTAATCCGATATAGGATCGGGGCAGAGAGTGGATATTCTGCTGATAGTTTCTCACCTCCAACTCCAGAAACAATTTCCAACATCGACAAAGCACAAATCTGAAGTGTTTTGTAATACATTTACTTACCTGGATGTGTGTAGCTCCAACGACACTGAATATTATCCACAGCTTCCAAGACAAAGCAACCCGCTTGATTCGCATCCGATCGACCACCGAAAACATTCACTGCCTCCACCAGTGGCGCACAGTGACTGCAGTGTGTAACATCTAGAAGTATCACCGCAGCGAATTGCCAAGGCTTCTTCAACAGCATCTCCCAATGCCGCAACCTCGTCCACCTTGAACGGCAAGGACAGCAGGAGTTCGGGAACAGCATCGCCTCCAATTTCCCCTTCTAGTTCCACACCATCCGGACTTGAAAATATATCACTGTTGCTTCATCATCAGTTGGTCAAATCCTACAAGTCCATCCTTCACAGTACCTTCAACACATGGAGAGTAGTGGCTCAAGAACGTGGCTCACCACCACTTTCTCAAGAAAATTAGGGATGGGCAATACATGCTGGCCTTGCCAGCGATGCCAAAATCCCAGGAATTAATTAAATTAACTTAAAAAATGAAAAAATATATTTGGCAAGATTGCAGAGCTTTGATCTTGCCCGTCGGTTCTCGGTTCGCTTAGCCGTGTCTGTAACATGCTGTTCCCGCTAATATTTGTGTATGTCGTCCTGTGTTCGAATGTCAGGAGGTTTGCATCTCACGTTAAGAAGTCTGGTGCTGCTGCTGGCATTCTCTTCTACTATTCTCATCGAACAAGTGTAGGTCCTCTTTGCAGAAGTTGAAGTTGGAGTGAGGGATATATTGGGCCGTAAGAATACAGATTGTGTGGAATACAATTCTGCTGCTGCAAATGCCCGACAGCACCTCATGGATGACGAGTTGTGAGCTGCTAGATCTGTTCAGAATCGATCCCATTTTGCACAGTGGTAATGCCAGACAACACGATGCAGCGTGTACTCCGTATGAAGAAAGGCCTTGTTATCCACAAGTACTATGCAGTGTTCACAGAAACATAGAAAGATAGAAAATAGGTTCAGGAGGTGGCAATTCGGCCCTTCGATCCTGCACCGCAATTCAATGAATTCATGGCTGAACATGTATCCTCAGTATCCCATTCCTCCTTTCTCGCCATACTCCTTGATCCCGCTAATAGTTAGGACTGAATCTAACTCATTTGTGAATATATTTAGTGAATTGGCTTCAACAACTACCTGTGGTAGAAAATTCCACAGGTTCACCACTCTCTGGGTGAAGAGGTTTCTCCCCTTCTCGATCCTAAATAGCTTACCCCTTATCCTTAGACTGTGATACCTAGTTCTGAACTCCCCCAACATTGTGAACATTCTTCCTGCATCTAACCTGTCTAAACCCGTCAGAATTTTAAATGTTTCTGCGAGATTACCTCTCATTCTTTTGAACTCCAGTGAATACAAGCCCAGTTGAGGCAGTCTTTCTTGATATGTCAGTCCCGCCATCCCGAGAATCAGTCTGGTGAACCTTCGCTGCACTCACTCAATAGCAAGAATGTCCTTCGTCAAGTTAGGTGAACGAAACTGTACACAATACTCCAGGTGTGGCCTCACCAAGGCCCTGTACAACTGTAGAAACACCTCCCTGCTCTTGTACTCTAATCCCCTCGCTATGAAGGCCAACATGCCTTCTTTAACCGCTTGCTGTACCTGCATGTCAAACTTCAGTGACAGATATACCATATCACCCACGTCTCGTTGGACCTGCGCTTTTCAGAATCTGTCACCATTCAGATAATAGTTTGTCTCTCTGTTTTTACCACCAAAGTGGATAACCTCGCATTTATCCACATTATACTTCATCTGCCATGTATTTGCCCTCTCATCTAACCTACCCAATTCACTCTGCAGCATCATAGCATCATCGAGGCAGCTTACACTGCCACCCAACTTAGTATCATCCGCAAATTAGGAGATACTACATTTAATCCCCTCGTCTAAATCATTTATGTACAATGTAAACAGCTGGGATCCAGCACACAAACTTGCGGTACCCTACTCGTCACTGACTGCCATTCTGAAAAGTATAATTTACTCCTACACTTTGCTTCCTGTCTGCCAACCAGTTTGCAATCCACGTCAGCACAATACCCCCCAATCCCATATGCTTTAACTTTGCACATTACTCTCTTGTGTGGGACCTTGTCGAAAACCTTCTGAAAGTCCAAATATAACACATCAACTGGTTCTCCCTTGTTCACTCGACTGTAAATATATTCGAAAAATTCCAGAAGCTTTGTCAAGTATGATTTCCCTTTCACAATTCCATGCTGAATTGGATCTATCCCTTCACCTCTTTCCAAATGCGCTGCTATGACATCCTTAATAATTGATTCCATCATTGTACCTACTACCGATGTCAGGCTGACCGGTCTATAATTCCCTGTTTTCTCTATCCGTCCATTTTTTAAAGTTGGGTTACATTGGCTACCCTCCACTGCATAGGAACTGAACCTAAGTCTATGGAATGTTGGAAAATGACTTTCAATGCATCCGCTATTTCCCAGGCCACCTCCTTAAGTACTCTGGGATGCAGTCCATCAGGCCCTGGGGAACTATCGGCCTTCAATCCCATCAATTTCCCCATCACAATTTTCTGACGAATAAGGATATTCCTCAGTTCACTGCTATCAAAACTGTCAAGGAAAGCTGCATCTGCGACAGACAGATTGGTGTGGAGGAGGTCGAGTAGGATTTTCGCTGTTGTTGAGACAAAGCTAATGGAGCTACGCACTGTCGGAGTTGCTAACTTGAGGATGAGATTTTAAACCGAGGCCCGGTCTGCCCTCCGAGCTGGACGTAAAGCATCTCAAGGCCACTATTAGGAATAAGAGCAGGGGTGTTCAGCCAGTGTCCTGGGGCCAATATTTATCCCTCAACCAAAATCTGGTCTCTTTCACATTGTGCTTTCTTGATGGTGAAAATCTGCTTTTGCATTCCCTACGTTACAACAGTGACCACTCCTTACAAGTCATTAATTTGCTCTGAAGCGCTTTGTGAAATCCTGAGGTGAAAGTCGCGGTGGAAATGCACGGTTTGTTTCTATTACAGCATCTGAAAAAGCCCCATGCGAACAAGGCTGATTAGCTCAGTTGCCTTCAAGCGTTGTGGTAATAATGATAACTTCATGGTTTCGATCGTCTTATTGCATATTTATTTTATTTTTGGGGATGTGATCCTGGTATATTAGTTTTATTATTTCAGAGCAGTTTAAACATTGAGGAACGGAACTCACACGGGACCCGCAACACTTTGAAGCAATGCTGCAAAACGTTAGATCTGCCGAGATCTTATGGAGCTGCGGAGTTATTCCATTATTTAATGAACAATTCCATACCCACAGGAAGATTTTTTCTTCTCGAATTTCAATTAGTGAACGGCTCACTGCCACCTATTGGTTTGTTGTGAAAAGTAAGCAACTGAAATAAATGCAATTCCCGTGTGTTCGCTCGTTATCACCATTTGTTTGATTTAAACTGCAGAGGGCGTTTGGACTAATTGATAAGGTGTTTTACATCACTGCAAATCCCGATGTTCTCAGAAGATCGCAGGTTCGAGTCATTATCGTCGTCGATGTATTAAATCTCGTTCAACTTTACGAAGCCAAATCACATTTGCCCTAATCAGCTGACGGTGAATTCCACCTAAACATTGCAGGGCTCTTTCTTAAAATGTATTTGTTTCATGATGCTTTCTATGAATATTCCTCACTGATGTTTGCAAACTGTTTCCTACAAACTAATAACTGTTTAATGCCGATAATATATCAATTTTTCCATTTCGAACTACTGCTTTGCGTCATTGAAGTGCAGTACATGGAACGGTGATCATATTCTGGTCCAGTGACATCCACAGGGAAACCACTAAAAAAATAGTTTCGCTGCACAATCGCTGCGAGCAGAGCTTGAATGTGCGCGGGGAAATCCCTTAAAATTTCGAGTTCAATGCCTTAACCACTCGGCCATTGCAGCTACACAATGGACTTATTCAATAATCCAATGTTCGGTGCGATATATCAGAAAAATCGAACCACATGCTTGCACTGTTGTATCTCCCAGTCGATGTGAAAATTAAATCTTCGTATTGTAGATTCTCACAGCACAGAAGGGAGCAATTCGGCAAGACCTGGAAGGATTTACCTATCGGAAAATACTGAACAAACTGGTGAGCTTTTCAATGGAAAAGACAAGGCACATGCGGACTTTAACATTATGAATGGTTTTTGTCGGGTCGACATCGAGAAAATATTTGCTATTGTACGCGAGTTGAGAAATAGTCGTCGTACATATAAGCTAGTCTCCGATAAATTCAGTAGAGAATTAAAGAGTAACTTCTTACTAAAGAGTGGGTAGAATGTGGAAGATGCTGCCACGAGAAGTAGTTGCGGCGACTAGCACAGATGCATTTAAGAGGGTGTACCTCAGCACATGTGTGAAAAAGTATTTGAAGAATATGCTGATCGGAGGAAGTGAAGTATGGCAGGAGGGCGCTCGTGTGCCGCCTGCAAAACCTGTTGGGGAAAATGTTCTCTTGATATGTTGCAGAATCTATACAACATTAAGTAACATCACTTTTAAACATCAACAACAACATCATGCTCATATAGCGCCTTTAATGTCGTGAAATGACCCAAGGCGCTTAACAGGAGTATTATGCAATAACAAGTTGACGCCGACATGAATAAGTAGAAATTAGCGCAGGTGTGAAAAACTAGTATGGTTGATATTGAGGAAGAAATCTGTCGACAGCTGGAAGACATCAATGAATTGACCACGTGTGCAGGACAATGGGTAATGGAATTGAAGTCGGAGAAGTGTGAGATAATATATTTTGTGAGGGCTAATAAGGAATAAACATTAAATGATAGGTGACTGAGAAGGGCAGAGCAGGAAAGGGACCTTGGAGGGCATGTCCACAGATCCCTGATGGTAGCAGGCCAGGTAGATAAGATGGTTAAGAAGCAACACGCAATGCTTGCCTTTATTAGCTGAGCCAAAGAGTAGAACAGCGGGGACGTTTTACTTGAACTGTGTAAAACATTAGTTAGACCACAACTAGAGCACTGTGTGCTGTTCTGGTCACCGAATTGCAGGAAATATCTGATTGCTCCCGTGAGCGGACAGAGTCGTGTTTTGAGAATGTTGCCTGGACTGGAGAATTTTGCTTCGAGTAAAGATTGGATCGGCTGGGCTTGTTTCCTTTGGAACAGAGGAGCCTAAGTGTGGACCTAACTGAAGTGTATAAAATTATGAGTGGACCATGTAGTGTGCATCGGACGGATTTATTTCCCATATCAGAAATATCAACAACCAGGAGGCATTGAGTTAAAGTCATTGTTGGAAGGCTGGAGGGGACCTGAGGTGAAATGCTTTCAACCAGATGGTGCTGGTGGTCTGATCATCATTGCCTGAAAGGATGGTAGAAGCAGAAGCCATCAACCAATTTACAAAGTACTTCGATGTGCACTTGAAGCGCCATAATCTACAGGGATATGGACCAAGAGCTGCAACGTGTGATTCGACTGGATAGCTCTTTGATGGACTGAGCGGAAACGATGAGCTGAAATGGCCTCCTTCCGTTCTGTAAATAGCTATGAATCTCTGAGAGGACGAGGTGAAGTTGGGTAGAAAGGGGCTCGTGTGGAGCATTAACTCTGGTAAATCAAGTTGTATAAATGGTCCCTTTCTGCGGCGCAAACTATATAACATTAGGAAAGACACCGTTGATACAACAACAAGAAATTGTATTTCTACAGCACCTTTAATGTAGTAAAACGTCCCAAGGCACGTCACAAGAGTATTATGGGATAATAATTTTACTGCGTTCCGCATAAGTGGAAATTAGTGCAGTGGACTAAAAGCTTGGACAAACAGTTATGGTTTATAATGATCAAGAAAGCTGTAGACTGCAGGAAGATATCAATGAACTGTTCAGGCGGGTTGAAAAAGAGGCTAATGGAATTCAATCTGCAAAGTGTGAGGTATTGAATTTGGGGAGTGGTAATACGGCAAGGGAATACACATTAAATGGTAAGTCACTGAGTGGTGCAGAGGAGCAAAGGGGCCTTCGAGGGCAATTCCACCGATTCCTGTCGGTAGCCGACCATTGAGATAATGTGTTTAAGAAGCACCACGGAATACTTGCCTTTATTAGCTGAGCTATAGAATACAAGAGCGGGGAAGTTAAGCTTGAATTTTATAAAACACTAGTTGGGGCACAACTGGAGCACTACATGCTGTTCTGGTCAGCGCATTACAGGAACAATCTGATTGCACTCGTGAGTGCAGGGAGTTGATTTTCGTTGATGTTACAGGGAATGGATAATTTAGCTCTGAGTATAGATTGCATCGGCTGTGGTTGTTGCCTTTCGCACAGAGGAGGCTGAGAGGGGACCTTATTGAAGTGATTAAAATTATGAGTTGCCTCGATAGAGTGCATTGATAGGATATGAATCCCTTAGAAGTGGTTAACAACCAGGGGGCACAGATTTATCCTAATTGGTAGGAGGGTAGAGCGGATTTGAGGGAAAATGTTTTCATACAGAGGGTGGTGGGGGTCTGGAACTCACTGCCTGAAAGGATGGGAGAGGTAGAAGCCCTCACCACATTTAAAAATGAGATGGATGTGCACTTGACGCAGTGTAATCTTCTGGGCTACAGAACAAGAATTGGAAAGTCGGATTCGGCTGGATAGCTATTTTCAGACGGGGCGCACATGGTGGGCTGAAGTGGCCTCCGTCCGTGGTGTAAATTTCTATGAGTCTCTGACAGCACATCATTTTAAAATAGACACAGAATGATCCAGAACTGATTGCACATCCCGTTTAAACAGACACAGAATGATCGAGTTGCGATGAAATTTCATCGACCTGAAACTTGAAAATTGTTTCTCTCTCCGCAGATTATTCCTGGTCTTCTTCAGTGTTTTCAGATCTTTCTGTTTTTAGTTACAATTTCGGTATCAACACTATTTTACTTTTGTATTCGTTTAGCTCACAGCGGCTCTGTGGCGCAATGGATAGCGCATTGGACTTCTAGTGAAAAGCTTAGTAAGGTATTCAAAGGTTGTGGGTTCGAGTCCCACCAGAGTCGGATTTTGCTTCAGGCTTTCCTGTTTACTGGGCCGCACAATGCATTTTGCAGCATATCAACAATTCAGAGAGGGAAACTGCTGCCCGAGCACTTCTTCCAACAAAAGTGGCTCCAATCCCACCCTGTTTTTCTCTGAGTTCTTTTAGCGCCCTGAATCGATTACACAGAAGCAGGAGCAGGCAATCGAGATTGCAAAACATGGACAGCAGGAGTCCATTAAACTCCCAAGCTAGTTGTAATGCACAGGAGGAAGGCATTTAGCTCCTGGAGACTGATATACAGGGACAGAAGGAGGAAAGCAATTCGTCGGGATTGAGGCAGAGGAGAGGCAGAAGTCATCCAGCTCCTTGAGCCTGTTGTACAAGAAGATTCGAAGCACATTTACCCCTCGAAACTTTTGCATAGAAAGAGTACGAGGCATTTCAGACCCACGGAACTGTTATACTGGAACAGGAGGATTCAACAAGCACATTACACAGGCGGGGGCCAATCATAAAAGCATGATGTTTATTTTAATGAAAGAGTAATCCAGAGAGAGGAATTCACCGTCCAACACGAAAGCAGAGAATTTTAAATTCAATTATATAAAGCTAGAAATTTAAAAATTATCAGTAATGGTGACCATTTTCGGAACACGCCCATATGGTTTACTAGTCGGCTTTAGGGTTGGAAAGCTGCTGTCCTTACCGGTGCAGGTCTATATGCGACTGCAGAACCACAGCAACGTAGTTTACACTTAACTGCCCTCGGAAATGGCCCCGTGATTTACTAAGGTGCATGTGGTGGCTCACCACGATCTTCACAAGGGCAACTAGAGATGAACAACAGATGCTGCCCTCATTAAAGTTGCCCGTATGCATGAATTTATAAAATAAACATTAGAACCTCTAGTTTGTTAGACAGGAGAAAAAAATGCCTCAAGCTAGGTCAGTGAATGCGGAATCATTAGACAACAAGATGAATGGATAAATAACTGACTTAAAGACAGAAAGCCGAGAGTAGTGGTAAAAAATAGCTTTTCTTGTGGCACATGTTGCGTAGTGGTGTTCCACAAGATCGGTGCTGGAATAACTCTTGTTCACAATTTCTATTAAAGATTTAAACCTGCAAATCAAAAACAACAATTTCAAAATGTTGCAGATGACACCAAATCAGGAGGATGCTCAATTCTGAGAAGGACTGCAACAAACTAAAAGAGGACATAGACAAGCTTCCAGAACGGGCATACAATTGGCAAATGAATTTCAAACCATATAAATGTGAGGTAACACAGTTTAGTAGGCGGAATTGGGAAGAATTGGAGTGTGCCAGTCTGGGATGCATAGAGGAACAAAGGAATTTCGGAGTACAAATACACAAAACTCTAAAAATTACAACACATGTTCTCAACCCAATAAAAAAGCAAACCAAGCACGAGGATTTATTTCTTGATGTATTGAATTGAAATGTAGCAAAGTTATCCTAAACTTGTATTTAACCTTGGTTAAATAAAACTTAGGGTACTGCTAACAGTTCTGGTCGCTAAGTAATAAAAAGGAAATAGAGGCATTGCAGAGTTTGCAGGGCAGAGTTAGAAAGATGGTACCAGAACAGACGGCGTATTTATATCAGGAAAGAATGAACAGAATAGTCTTTTTTCTCTTAAAAAAGGAAGGCTGTGGGATCAGCCTCTTTAAAAGATACAGGGAGAGTGAGGAATGTGGTTGGCCATAATGTTACATATTGTGAGGAATAAAATTCAGCTGGTGCTGATGTCCGACAGTACCTCATGGATACCCAGTTTTGAGCTGCTGGATCTGTTCTGAATCTATTCCATTTAGCACGGTGGTAGTGCGAGAGTACACGTTGCAGAGTGTCCTCCGTGTGAAGACAGGACTTTGTATTACAAGTACTGTGCTGTGTTCACTCCTACCAAGATTGCCATGGACAAATGTATCTGCGACAGACAGGTTGGTGAGGAGGAGGTCAAGTCGATTTTTCACTATCGGAGTGGCAGTAGTGAGAGAACACTGCAATGTCGGAGTTGCTGTCTTTCGGATGAGATCTTAAACCCAGGCCCGATCTGTACCTAAAAATTCCCAGCCCACTATTCCGAAGAAAAGCAGGAGAGTTCACCCCAGTGTCCTGTGGCCAATATATATCACTCAACCAACATCCGATCATTATGACGTCGTGCTTTCTTGCTAGTGTAAATATGCTTTTATATTTCCTATATTAGAACAGTGGCCACAATGTTAAAGTATTTAACTTGCTGTGTAACGCTTTGGGAAGTCCTGATATGACAAGAGCTGCAGAAATGCTCGTTTTTTCTTTTATAGCCGATACAAATGCAAGTTAAAATGGCGGGTTAGCTTGGTTGGTTTAAGTGTGGCGTTGATAAGTACAAGGCCACGTGGTTTAACCCTGTTGATGCCTTTAGTTGTTATTTTTGGGGACGGGGAGGGCGTTGCGAGTATCTTAGCTTTATTATTTTAGAGCAGCTTAAACATTTAGCAATGAAACTCATACAGTTACTGCAATAATTTGAAACAATGCTGCAAAATCATGTTTCTGCCCAGAGCACATGGAACTGCGGAACTTTTCAAGCATTTAAATTAAAATTCGATTATCTCCTTTATTTTGGGACTTTTCGTAATTCAATCAGTGAATGGCTCAATGCCACTGATTGGTTTGCAGTGCAAAGTATGGAACTGAAATATATACAATTCCAGCTTGTAATCGCTCATTCTGAGCATTATTCTGCTGCAAACTACAGGGTCGCGCAACATGATGGATAAACCCTCTGATTTTGACACGAAACCTGATGTTATCAGAAGAATGCAGGTTTCAGTCGGTTTTGTCAACTCATCAGTTGAAGATGATTTCCACCTCAAGCTTGCAGGGCTCTTTTTCGAAAGGCATTATTTTCATTTTGTTTATATTTCTCAATGATCTTGGCAACAATCACTAATTTTGAACATGCTCGGGATCAAATAATCAGTTTGCTCTATAATCGCTGAGCGCAGGGATCGATCCTGCACGGCGAAATCCCATTGGATTTTAAGTTTAACGCCGAAGCCACTTGGTCATCGCAGCTATACAATATGCTTTAATTAATTGTCTAGTGTTCGGTGCTAAATATCAGACAATTGGCCTGCATGCTTGTCCTGTTGCATGTCTCAGTCGATGTGAAATATTACATTGTAAATTTATCGAAACTCACAGCACAAAAGGAAGCAATTAGCCCAGAACTGAAATGATTTACTTATGGGGACAGACTCAAATGACTGGGGAGATGTCTCTGGAAAAGACCAGGCAGGTATCTTTACCTTTATGACGCGGTTTGATAGGGTCGACAAGGAGAAAATATTTGCTCCGATGCAGGATTTCAGAATAGAGATCATAAATATAAGATTGTCACCGGTAAATTTAGTTGGCAATTTCAGAGTAATTTCTTTACAAAGAGTGGGTATGATGTAGAAGATGACACCACGAGCAGGAATTGATGCGAATAGCACAGATGCATTAAAGGCGCAGCTACCTAAGCACATGAATGGGAAAGGAATAGAAGGATATGCTATGGGATGAGGTGAATGTGGCTAGTGTGGAGCATTAATTCCGGAAAAACCAGTTGGGGAAAATGTTCTATTTCTGTGATGCAATTTCTACATAAAATTATGCGTCACACCTTTTAAACAACTACATCCACTTGTATTAATATAATACCTTTAATGTAGTGAAATGTCCCAAGGCACTTCACAAGATTATTATGCAATACATATTCGACAATGAGCCACATAATTAGAAATTAGTGCAGGTGACGAAATGCTTGGTCAAAATGTTAAGGTTGATAATGAGGAAGAAAGCTGTAGACATGCAGGAACATATCAATGAACTGATCAGGTGAGAAGAAGAGTGGCTCATGGACTTCAACCCGGAGGAGTATGAGCTCATGCATTTGGGGAGATCTAATAAGGCATGGGAGTACACATTAAATGGGAGGACGTTGGAGAGCATGTCTACGGATCTTTGACGGTAACAGGCCAGGGAAATAACATAAATAAGAAGCAAAACAGTCTGCTTGCCTTTATTAGTCGAGACATAGAATACAAGATCGGGGAAGTTACACGCGAACTGTGTAAAGCACCAGTTAGGCCACAGCTAAAGTACTGCGTGCTTTTCTGAACACCGCATTACAGGAATGATTTGATTGCACTCGTGAGTTATAGTGTCGGTTTACGAGAATGTTGCCTGGACTGAAGATGGTAGTTGTGTGGATCGATTGGATGGGCTGGGGTTGTTTTCTTTTGAAAAGTGGAGGCTGAGGAGGGACCGTATTGAAGTTTAAAAAATTATGAGTGGCCTAGATAGAGTGCATAGGAAGGATTTATTTCCTTTTGCAGGGTTGGAACAAAACATGGGGCATAGACTCAACGTAATTGGTAGGATTGTAGAGGGGATTTGAGGGGAAATGTTTCCACCAGATGGTGGTGGGTATCTGGAACTCATTGCCAGAAAGGAATGATGGAGGCAGAAGCCGTTGCCGCATTTAAAATTTCTTGGATATACACGTGAAGTACAGTAACCGACAAAGTTACAGACCGAGAACTGGGCAGTGGGAATAGGCTAGCGATCTCTTTATTGGACGTCACGGACACGATGGGTTGATATGGCCTCCTTCCAGATACGCTACTGAAAGCACTTCCCTTTTAAACGAACAGAGATTGTTTCTGCTCTGACACCACATCTCTTTTCAACAGTCCAGTTGCGATGAAAGTTCATTGACCTGAAACTTAACTCTATTTCTCTGTCCGCAGATTATGCCTGATCTGCTGAGTGCTTGCAGAGTTTTCTGTTTTTAATTCAGATTTCCGGCATCAATACTATGTTACTTTTGTATTGTTGCAATATTTGGCAGCTCTGTGGCGCAATTGATAGCGCATTGGACTTCTAATCAATGGCATATAAGGCACTCAAATTTGTTGTATCGAGTCCCACCAAAATAATTTATTCTATGAGTTCTCTTGGCACTTTGAGTATGTTATACAGAAGTAAGCAATCGAGCCTGTTCCACAGGAATTGGTGAAGTCCATTAATCTTTAATGCCGCTTACAAAGGACAGGAGGAAGGCAATCAGCTGCTTATGCCTGTTATATAAGAACAGTTGAAATCCATTCGGTCGCACGGAGCAGTAGTATAGCAATAGTAAACCCTTCACCTGTGCAGAAGGGCAGGAGGTGTCTATTAACCACTCGAGCTTGAGGCACAGGCCAGGCGGAAGCAGTTCAGCTGCATACGCCTGTTCTACAAGAGGAGAAGAAGTCCATTTAACCAGTTGAATCTCTTGCATCGGTAAAGGAGGAATTATTCAGCCGCCAACCCCTCGAGTACATTATACAACCCGAGGACAATCATAGCAGCATGATGGTTAGGTCGCTTGACTAATAATGCACAGATGAAATATCAGCCCACCACGAGAGCAGGGGAATTTAAATAAAATTAAATAAATCGAGAATTTTAAAACAAACCCATCTGGCTCATTAATCTCCATTCGGGAAGGAAAGCTGAAGTCCTGAAAAGTCTGGGCCTATATGTGACTCTTTAACCACAGCAATGTGGTTGACTCTTCACGGTCCTCTGGAATAGCTGCGCGAGCCACTCAATTGCAAAAGGTGGCTCACCACCACTTCACAACGGCAATTAGAGATGGGCAACGAATGGCGATGACCACATGCATGAATGAATAAAAGGAAATTTAGAAAGCAGCAAGTATGAGAAAAAGCTAGTTTTTCATAGCGGCAGAATGTGGGTATTTGTGCTCCACAAGAATCGAGTCTGCGACCACTGTTGTTCACCATTTCTATGAACGATTTAGAACTAGGAATCAAAAACACAATTTCTAAATTTGCGGATGACAGCAAATTAGGGAGTAGGATAGTTAATACTGAGGAAGACTGCAACAAATTTAAGAAGGACATTAATAATTTGCAGAATGCGTAGATAATTGGCAAATTAATTTCTAACTCTATAAATGTGCGGTATTACATTTTGGAAGGGGAATGGGGAGGTCACGTATTATTTGGCGGGGGTTGGTGGGGGGCGATAGGCAAAGTCTAGTTGCCGCAGAGGAACAAGGGGAATGCAAAGTACAATTACACAAAACTGTAAAAGTTACGACACCGGTTAGCAAGGCCATACAAAAGCAAAGCAACCTACAGGAGTTATTTCTTGACGTATAAAACTGTAAAGTGACGACGTTATTCTAAAACAGTGTCGAACGTCAGTTTGGCCACACGGAGAGGACTGTGTACTGTACTGATCGCCATATTATAAACAGGGAATAGAGGCATTGCAGAGGATGCACAGAAGATGTACAAAGATAATACCAGAAGAGCCAGCGGATCAATATCAGAGTAAGATCAACAGGCTGGCTCATTTTCCCTTGAACGGTGGTGACCTAATCGAGACATTTAACATTATGAAAGGAGTTGATGATGTATACAATAGGAATGTTCCACATGTCTCTAAGAACAAGACAGAGGCCATCATTATAAGATTGTCACCATTATATCAGATGGGGAATTGAGAAGAAACTCATAATCACAAAGCAGGGTGACATTGTGGAACTCGCTACTACAGGGAGTGGTTGAAACGAATAGCATCATTGCATTTAAGGAGATGCAAGACGAGCATTTTCAGTGGAAGGTAATAGTGGGTTCGGCTGATAGATTTACCTGAGGAAAGACGAGAGGAGGCTCCAGTGCAGCATACCGACTGGTTGAGTCGAATGGCCTCTGCATGTGCCGTTTCTGCGAAATAATCCAATGTAATCCTAAGTGAGCTTATCGCGCATGAACTGGAAGAAGCCATACAGGACCTTAAATCTTTGACACAGGAGCAGGCTCTCATCCCCTCAAACATGTCAAATAGGAACAGGAGGCAGCCATTCAGCTTTTTGGCATCTTACATAAGAACATGAGGCGGGTGTTTCAGCATCTTCCAGACAGATTTTGGAATAGGGAAACGCTATTCAGCCCCTCGAAACTGTTGTATAGGAACAGGTGGAGGCCATTGAACCATATAGTTTGTTTCACTGGAAAAGCAGTAGGACATTCAAAATCCTGAGCCTGTTATATATGAAAAGGAGAAGGATATACAGCACATAGAGGCAGGTTGCACAAGAACAGGAGAAGTTCATTCAGCCACTCAAGCCTGTTGCATAGGCGCTGAAGGATGCCATTCATCCCCTTGACCAAGTTACACAGTTGCGGGATGAAACTTAGTGCACGGCAGCACAGTGGTAATGTTACTGTATTTGTATTTCAGAGATATAAGTACAAATTCAACCATGGCGGCTGGGGAATTTAATTCAGTTCATTAAACAAATCTGGAATTAAAAAGTCGTTATCCTGCCTTAACTCATGCAACTTAATCAGCATAATGCTCTATTCCCTTCTCCCTCAAATGCTTAACTCACCCACCCATTAAATGTATGTACACTATTTGCTTCAACCACTCCCTGTGGTAACAAGTTCCACATTTTCACCACTATCTGCATAAATAATTTGTAATTGACTTTGCGGTGACCATCTTATATTGATGCCCTCTGGTTTTGTTCCAAAGCACAACTGGAAATACTCTCACTCTAATTGCTCAGTCCAAGTATTTGATAATTTTAAGAGCTTTATTCGGTCAACCTCAGCCTTCTCTTTTCAAGGTAAAATAAACCATGCATGTTCATCATTCCCTGTTCTGTATACCCTTGCCTTTATGGTATCTTCACCTGTAATCTTTTTTTCTGCCCTCTCCTGTGTCTTTTGTTGTGGATTCAAAATACCAGCGTGACCCAAGTCTACTAAAGTATAAAAATATATTTAATTTCGAATAGCTATACCTTGTCCAAGGGAGAACAGCAGTTTGAATTGAGTTCACGCAAACCATTAATGCCTCCTTGGTTTTGGCGATCAGCTCTCAGTACTTAATGCAAAAAATGCAATTCACTAAGTCACCTGCTCCACTACACTGAGGAATTTTACACTCTGCAGCTATGAAACAGCAAGCCGTGTTTTCTGTCATTCAACAACGAGTCTAACCGCAAGTCTGCATTTTATGTATATCTTTGTTAAGCTTGCCACCACATCCTCTTGCATATAATCTGCTTTCTGATTGGCCTTGCGAGTTGTTGCCAGACAAAAACGACTTGATATGCTTTTTTCCCTGATGCTGATCCTGAAACTCAATTTTACTACTTGTCCATTTCAGAAAACATTTCACAGACTGCAACATTATTCCACTCTGATGTTTTCTAAAAACCCCACTTCAATTCCCCCGCTGGTCCTTGTCTCCCCCGAGCCAATGAGACCAGTAGAGCTAAGCTATCTAATGCATCAGACTTCCCGCCGCATTTTGCAGTGATTTGCCACCAAGTTTGTGATGTCTATTTCTTAATCCAGGTATTAATGTCCCACTTGCAACAACAGTCTATCTATCTCTTGCATCCGTGTCATTGCTTTAGTTTGCTGCCGGTGTCTACACTTTTTACAAGTTGCACATGCCATTATCAACCAGCATAGTGCCAAAATCAGTTGAAATGCCACCAATAAGTGAGAAATGATACGTATCCATGGCTGGATATTAACTTTCAGTCCCCAGTTTCATGCCTTCTCGTACCAGGTTGTACTTTGAAGGGCTTTTCCAATGTCTATAAACCAGTTCGCGCCGTTACTGTTTGAGCAAATGATATAGTTTTATATTTGTAGGCAGAAGATCCTTTATGTCTCACACGTCCTTGGGCAGGTGGGGTATTGGTGCAGTCAGTTCACTTTCATATGGGTGCTAATCTTGTTTAATGTCATCATTCAGTCTCAGGCTAATGGTTTCTCGAGCATGGATATACTTCATTAGTGCTCCTCTGATTGTTACCGGTAGCATCGGGGTGAAGCAGAAGTTGGGTTTAGTGATATTACAGAGATAATTTCCATTGGCATAAGTTGGCTGGCTGGTTAGCACACAGCATTCCCCCTTTCTGCGTTATGCTGAGAGGGTGTATTCGGTTCTGATGAGTTTATTTCTAAGACACACCCAATGGTTTAATTAAATCCGCACCTATCCTCGCTTCCCCAGCCAACTGAATGTGGACATATAGTTAGACATTATACACTGCGGCACCCTGATAATGTGACCCCTCTCAGGATCCATTCGGTTTGATGGCATACTGATCCATTGGTGAATAGCGCATGCAATTCTCACCCGAGATTAAGCCCAGTTTTCTACCTCTAACTGTGGGTGTGATCAAAACTCCCGTTCGTCATAACCAGAGTCATTCGGACTATCCCCACCACGGCAGAAACTGAATCTTTGCATCAGCCGGTTAACGGGAAAACTCTTGTCATTCCTTTCATGGTGCACACGTACAGTGACCCTGGGTGCTGTGCTCGGTGAAAAGGCTTGGTTGCTGTTAATCCATTCAGGGAGTTCACCCTTTTGCATTTTGTACAGGTTCTCCCTGACCTGCGCAATCATCCATCCCCCACAAGCGTGGCAGAGGTCTCCCTGAACCTCTGCCTTTTCTGCAGTGAATTATCAGTCAATCCAGCGATTAAGGTGGCAGCATGGCCTTACAGGACTGTAATCCCTTTGACTAACCTCCCTGCTGTCCCATCGCCTTCACGCCCAGCCTCTTTGACGGCATCTGTCTGCCCCTGCAGCAACTTCCTGACTGTGTCTTTAAGACTTTCCAATTGTCACTGTATAACAAGGGAATTTATAAATCAGGTTCCCGTATTGACACTTGTTAAGACGTCATTGATCAGACCACGTTTCTGTCTGTAGGTCTGAACCGCTTTCAGAGGGCTCCGGTATCTGGATGCTCCTGAGGCGTCCCGGGATTTTTCAACACTATGCTTAGCATTCGAGAGTGAAATGCCCGTACCTTAAGGTCACATTTTTCTGTTAGCCCTATGTACGTCAGGTTTACTATTACAGCTAATATCTCATGGTATATATTGTCTTACAATTGGATTTCCTCCGTTTTCAGGACAACCCTGCATGGTGGTCCCGCGTTATGTTTGGAACATTCTAACGGTTTCGTTGGTGTTGGCGAGGCGGGCGGTGCCGTCGTTAATGGTCACTCGTCTGCCCATCTCACACGTATTATTGGCGAGGGATCTGAACTGTCTTTTTAAATGCAATTATAATATCTTGGTCGAAGTGTTGGTTCTGCCATGATTCATACCGCAATTACATTAGACTTATGAATTATAACTTGTTAATCTGCATCATAGTATTGGTCCATTTTTTTTGCATGATTCCTTAAAGTCTTTATGGTCATAATAATGTTTGCGATAATAGTTGCGATCGATAAGGAGTGTCCATATAAAGACACTGACAAGTTTATAGGATATACATGCCGTTCTGTGTGATACCACAGATATTCCTAAGATTTTAGGTTGCACCCACGAGCATCTTCGGATGGTGCCATTCGGTGTCAGACCAATGTCCACCAGACCTCATTCTAAACGAAATATCCCCGCTATGTGGATTCCAACTCCCACAATTATTCGATTGAATTCGGGATCCATGGGACTTCCTCGTGGTGTTGATCCGTTCTCTGGATCATCCATAACAGTATCATCATCTGCCAGGCCGTCCTGTAAAAGGGAGGGACGCCCTTGTGCTATTCGCTATATATCACTGTATCTTTTCAACTGGGACCAAAGTTTCGACCGTCCGACTCCATTCATATGCACACATGCACAAGTGTCACCACTGATCAATATCTCGTGTGGTCCTGACCACTGCGGTGCGAAACCAGTTTGTCCTAGTAGACCCTTAACCATTACTGTCTACACCACTTGGGGAAGATCTACCGGGAACTATAACTCTTCGTATTCATCCCGGCCTGCCTACCGTTCTCTTACTTCCCGCCCCATATCCTTAAGTTCCTTAAATAACTCCATTACATATCTCCTAATCTGATCCCGCAATTGGCCCACATCGGACCCTCCTGTAATTGTAACATCGGGCAGTCGCAATTGCTCGACGAGGCATGAGTTCACATGGAATTAGTCCTGTTTTCTGTTGAGGTGTTGCCCTTTGTCTCATCAGGATAGCAGGGAGAAGATCAGCCCAAGCCTGTCCGTTTCATGGATTATTTTTGACCGGCATGTCTTTATTCTCCGATGCATACGTTCTACCACCGCCGAACCTGCCCGGAGTAGGGGATGTGAAATTATTCTTCATTACCCAATATGGTGCTAAGTAATTTTACCATCTGTCCTATGAAATGGGTTCCCTGATCGGAGTTGATTTTGTTGTGGATGCCCCAGCGGGGAATCACTTCCTCGGCTACGACAGGACATGCTCTGGTTGCCGCACAGTTTCGGGTGGGGGAAACTTCCACCTACCGTGTAAACAAATCAATTATTACGAGACAGTATTTATTTCCTGTATAGTTTGGCAGTCGTCCCGTGAAATCAATTTATATTTTCTCCCATGACCCTCGCGACCGTGTTTGATGGGGCATTCTAATTTTTATGATTTTTCCCAGATTATGTCGGGCACAGGAAATGCATTGCTGGCATTATTTATCAATGTCTCGTCCCATGCCTGGCCACCACCAATCCTTAGAGACACTATTGATCATGGCATTTCGCCCGGCATGGTTAATGCCGCAGTGCAGTTCCATGAGCATCTTCCTGATACAAGTGGGGTCTGCAACCTTACCGTCCATTCTCCACACCGAGTCTGGATCTGGTGCCCCTCCATGTCTATTCGATTTGTCTTTTCAACATGACTTAAATCTGAAATAATTTTGCAATATCAATATCTTCTTCAGTGATGATACTATTTACTGATTCTCCCTCACTTCAGATGAAACTGTTGCCTCCTGCGTTGCCTTACCACAGAATTATTACCTCTCTGGACATAATCTTTAACTTTCTGATGGCCTTTGACCTTTATTACCGCTGCCACGGCGGGTTTACTCGCTGCGTCTAATAGCAGCCTAATTCGGCCTTCATGTTTCATGGCCTCCCCGCCGGAGATGACAAATCCTCGCCTTCCCCAGGCGGTCAAGTAGTCATGGAGTACTCCAAAAACATATCGGCTGACTGTGTAGATATTTACTCGCATGCCTTCAGCTAACTGGAGGGCTTCTGCCAGGGCAGTGAGTTTTGCCACTTGTGCAGAAAGTCCTCCGTCCAGTCTCCGAATTAGGACAGGGTGAAGCGCTCCATTGACCACCGCCCAACCTGTATGTGGGGACATTTGGAGATATTTGCTGGATCCACCCACATGAAAGAATAAATCGGGGTCCTCGAGTGTGATCTCACATATATTACGGTGTGAGTCTTCCCACTCTCGGGTGTGTCACTCATTTGTGGTCAGGTGACCATCTGCAGGGTCCTCCCCTGTGTCTCGTACTATTTTAACGGTCTCATCATTGGAGAGTGTAACTGCCTCCCATTTAGCCTGCTTACATTGGGTTATGGTTAGGGTTAGGGTTAGGATCTCAGTTTTCCGGTGTTGAGCATTTCTACCAGCTTGTGTTTAGTGTGCTGTATAATTTCCCCGATTATCACTACCGGTTCACCGATTTTCTCTGCCTACCTTGTGAAATCCAGAGCTGCCACACACTGGAACAAACCGACTGGCACGAGTGGCTTTTGGGTTGAGTAATAGGCTTGAGGACGCATCCGGTCCCCATACATCTGAGTGATCGGCGCCCTGTAGAATACTTCCTGATTTTCGCCGTAACTGTGGAAAGATATGACGATGTTCGGGAGACCCAGGCCAGGCACAGATATTAAGTCTACTTTCAGATTATCATATGCTATTTCCTGCTCCGGGCCCCACTCTACACATTGTAGGGTGTGTTTCCCCCCTTTTACCAGTTTCTGCATTGGGTTAACTATGGCTGCGAAATTGGCTATAACGCTTCTGCAGCAATTAAGGAATTCCAGTACTTTCCATACCACTCGGAGCGTCTTTTGACGGGACATGATTCTCATAGCTTCTTTCCTATCTCCAGACATTGTTCCAGTCCCTTTTGCTTTCACATGTCCCAAATATTGACCCATCTGGGCTTTCTTGGCATTGATTTTAATCCCGCCCTTTGTAGGGTTTCAGGATTTCTATGAGAACGTAGAAATATAGAAACATAGAAAATAAGTGCAGGAATAGCCCATTCGGTCTTTGAGCCTGCAACACCATTCAATGAGTTCATGGCTGAATATGCAACTTCAGTACACAATTCCTGCTTGCTTCCCCGAGTAGTAAGGACTACATCTAACTCTTTTTTTTAATATATTTAGTGAATTGACCTCAACAACTTTCGATGGGAGAGAAATCCACAGGTTCACCACTCTCTGGGTGAAGAAGTTTCTCCTCATCTTCGTCCTAAATGGCTTAACCCTTGTCCTTAGACTGTGACCCCTAGTTCAGGACTTCCCCAACATTGGGAACATTCTTCCCACATCTAACCTTATTGAAACCGTCGGAATTTTAAACGTTTCTATGAGACCCCTCTCATTCTCCTGAACTCCAGTGAATAAAAGCCAAGTTGATCCAGTCTTTCTTGATATGTCAGTCTCGCCATCCCGGGAATCAGTCTGGTGAACCTTCGCAGCACTCTCTCAGTTGCAGCAATGTCCTTCCTCAAGTAAGGAGACCAGAACTGTACACAATACTCCAGGTGTGGCCTCACCAAGGCCCGGTACAACTGTAATAACATCTCCCTGCCCCTGTACTCGAATCCCCTCGCTATGAAGGTTCAACGTGGCATTTGCTTTCTTAAACGCCTGCTGTACCTGCATGCCAACTTTCAATGACTGATGTAGCATGACACCCAGATCTCGTTGCACCTCCCCTATTCCTAATCTCTCACCATTCAGATAATAGTCTGTCTCTCTGTTTTTACCACAAAGTGGATAAACTGAGATTTATCCACATTACACTTCACCTGCCATGCATTTGCCCACTCACATAACCTATCCAACTCACTCTGCAGCCTCATAGCATCCTCCTCGCAGCTCACACTGCCACCCAACTAAGTTTTATCCGCAAATTTGAAGATACTACATTTAATCCCCTCGTCTAAATCATTAACATAAAATGTAACCGGCTGGGGCCCCAGCACAGAATCGTTGGTACCCCACTAGTCACTGCCTGTCATTCTGAAAAGCACCCATTTATTCTTGCTCGACAAAAGCAGGTAAGTTCTGCTGCAACTGTACAGGGTATTGGAGAGGCCACACCTTCAGTACTGCGTCCAGTTTTCTTCTCTGTATTTAATGAAGGATATTCCTGCATTGGAGGCTGTTCATTGAAGTTTTAGTAGGTTGATTCTGGAGAGGCGTTGGTTGACTTATGAGGACTGTTAACATAGAAACATAGAAACATAGAAAATATGTGCAGTACTAGGCCATTCGGTCCTTAGAGCCGACACCACCATTCAATAAGATAATGGCTGATCATTACCTCAGTACCCTTTTCAAGCTTTTCTCTCCATGCCTCTTGATCCCTTTAGCAATAAGGGCCATATATAACTCCCATTTAAATATATCCAATGAACTGGCATCAACAACTCTCTGGGGCAGGTAATTCCACAGTTTAAAAAGTCTCTGATCGAAGCAGTTTCTCCTCATCTCAGTCTTAAATGGCCGATCACTTTTCCCAAAACATTGTCCCCTGGTTCTGGACGTCCCCAGTATCGGGAACATTCTTCCCGAATCTAACCTGTCCAGTCCCTTCAGAATCTTATAACGTTCTGCGAGATCCCCTCTCATCCTTCTGAACTCGAGTGTATAAAGGCTCAGTTGATCCAGTCTCTCCTCATATGTCAGTCACGTCTTCCCGGGAATCAGTGCAGTCAACATTCGTATCACTCCCTCAATAGCAAGATCGTCCTTCCTCAGATTAGGAGACCAAAACTGAATACATTACTCCAGGTGAGGCCTCTCCAAGGCCCTGTACAGCTGCAGTAAGAGCTCTCTGCTCCTACACCCAAATCTCCTAGCTATGAAGGCGAAGTTAACAATTGCATTCTACAACGCCTGCTGTACCTGCATACCAACCTTCAATGACTGATGACCCATGACACCCAGGTCTCGTTGCACCTCCTCTGTTCCTAGATGCCGCCATTCATGTAATATTCTGCTTCGTGTTTTTGCCCCCAAAGTACATAACCTCACATTTACCCACATTGTACTGCATCTGCATGCATTTGCCCACTCACCTAACCTGTCCAATCAAATCCGCCTCATAGCTCACAACGTCACCCAGCTAAGTGCCATCTGCAAACTTGGAGATGTTACACTCAATTCCTTCATTTAAATCAGTAATGTATATCGTAAAGAGTTGGGGTCCCAGCACTGAGCCCTTTGGCACTCCACTAGTCACTGCCTGCCATTTTGAAAAGGAACCGTTTATCCCAACTCTCTGCTTCCTATCTGCCAACTACATCTCTTTCCAAGTCAGTACATTCCCAGCAATATATCGTGCTTTGATTTTGCTCAACAATCTCTTGTGTTAGACCTTGTCAAAAGCCATTTGAAAGTCAAATTACACCACATCCACTGGTTCTCCCTTGGCCACTCTCCTCGTTACATCTTCAAAGAATTCCAGAAGATTTGTCAAGGAATATTTCCCTTCCATAAATCGATACTGACTTGCTCCAATTCTGTCACTGCTTTCCAAATGTGCTGCTATTTCATCCTTAATAATTGATTCCAAAATTTTCCCCACTACTGATGGCTCGATAACCTGTCTATGTTTACCAGATTTCCCTCGCCCTCGCGTTTTAAAAAATGGCGTTACATTAGCTGCGCTCCAGTCCATAGGAACTGAAACAGATTATGTAGACTGTTGAGAAATGAACACCAATGCATCCACTATTTCTAGGGCCACTTCATTATGTACTCTGGGAGGCAGACTATCAGGCCCCGGCAATTTATCGGCCTTCAATCCCATCAATTTCCCGAACACAATTTTCCACCTCATCAGGATAGCCTTCAGTTCGTTATTCTCACGAGACCCTCGGTCCCCTCGTACTTCCGGAAGTCTATCTATTTCTTCCTTCATGAAGACAGACCAAAGTATTTGTTCAATTTGTCAGCCATTTCCTTGTTCCTCATTATTAATTCACCAGAATCCGACTGCAAGGGACCTACGTCAGTCTTCACTAATCTTTATCTCTTCAGATATCAATAGAAGCTTTTGCTGTACCTTTATTGCACGCATCCCTTATTTCATTTTTGATGCTGTCCCCAAATTCACTGCAACTGGTTGGTGGTCTGCACACAACTCCACGAGCGTTTTCTGCCTATTTTACCATCACCTGAAAACCTCTTAATCATAACCCCTATATTCAAGTTTAAATCATTGATAAATACCATAAAAACAATGGACCTCGCACTGAAAACTGCAGAAACCCTTGGAAACTTCCTTCCAGTCACAAAAACACCCAGCAAACATTGCCCTTTGCTTCCTGCCTCTGAGCCAAATGTGTAAACATTTTGACACCTCGCCGTGGATCGCATGGGAATTTATTTTCATGATCAGACTGCCATATGGAACCTTAGCGAAACCATTTAATAAAATCAATATTCAGTACATCATACGCACGACTTCATCGACACACCTGGTGAACTCCTCCAAAAATGTAACCAAGTTATTCAAACGCGATCCTTCCTTATCATATCGTGCTGACTGTCCTGATTAACCAGTGTCTTTAGAAATGTAGAAAATTTACAAACTTTCAATGCTATCCTGCTTTTACGGGAATACATCATTAATTAACTGATGATCTTCATTTGCAAAACTAAAGCAATTTTAATTTAAGGAAAGTCCTGAATTGAATAATTTGCTTGTGCTTTGCAATTTACCTCTTAAATAATAAACCATTTTAGACATTGTGATTTAATGGTCTGCTTCATTATGTACATTGCTGCTAACATTTACATGGGACTGGGGAAACTTTGATAGAGACTTCGAGCAAGGGAATGGTAATTGTGGAACACCAAAGAAAATATACATTCTGGAAGAAGAACATCGACAACAAATGTGACCCCAACAGCCACAAATAAGATTAAATGCTGAGACACTTTCAGCAAAAAATTACTTTCCCAAACATTTCTCCGACCGATACTTCACAAAACAAAAATGATGCTTTTAAAGTCATTAATCCCGAATTTACGCGAACCCGAATCTTGTGAATCAGATGACTGTAGTTTTGCAGAAACAATCCACATCCCTTTACAATATTCTGTTTACTTCCACACTATTAAATATGCCACGAACTGATATAATCACAGTCTAATGAAAATATTACATCACGGAAGAAGACAATTCGGCCGGTCGAGCCCATGACAGCTATCAAGTAGTCCCACTCCCCTGTCATTTGCCTGCAGACGTGGATTTTCTTTTCCTTGAAATACATATCCAACTACTTTTTGAATTATATGATTGACCACTTATAAGAAAGGAGGGGGAGAGAAAACGGGTAATTATACACGGTTTAGTCTGACATCAGTAGTGGGGAAAATGTTGGAATCAATTATTAAAGATGAAACAGCAGCACATTTGGAAAGCAAATCGGTCCAAGTCAGCATGGATTTATGAAAGGGAATTCCTTCTTGACAAATCTTATAGAATCTTTTGAGGATGTAACTGGCAGAGTGGACATGGGCGAACCAGTGGATGTGGTGTATTTGGACATTCAAAATGCTTTTGACAGGTTCCCACACAAGAGATTGATGTGCAAAATTAAAACACATGTTATTGGGGGTAATGTACCGAAGTGGATAGTGAACTGGTTTGAAGGCAGGGAGCAGAGAGTCGGGATAAACGGGTCCTTTCAGAATGGCAGGCAGTGACCAGTGCGGTACCGAAGGGCTCAGTGCTGGTACCCCAACGATTTACAATATACATTAATGATTTAGATGAGGAATTTAGTGTAATATCTCCAAGTTTGAAAACAAATGGAACATAGCTATATGGTAATGTAGGCTGATAGTAGGACGCTCAAAGGCTGCAGGATGAAGTGGACCGGTTCGGTGAATGGGCAAACGCGTGGCAGGTGCAATATAATGTGGATAAATGTGAGGTTATCCACTTTGATGGAAAAAAACCCGAAGGCAGAATGTTATCTGAATGGCGGCAGATTAGGAAACGGGTAGTTGCAGCGATACATGGGTGCCATCTTACATCAGCCATTGCATGCAGTTTCAGCAGGTGAGGAAGAAGGCAAGTGGTATGTTTGCCTTAATAGCTGGGGGAATTGAGTATAGGAGCAGAGAGGACTTACTGCAGTGGTACAGGGCCTTAGTGAGGACTCACCAGGAATATTGCGTTCATTTTTTCTCCTAATCTGAGAAAGGACGTTCTTGCTATTGAGGTAGTGCAGCGAAGGTTCACCAGACTGATTCCCGGGATGGCAGGACTGACACACGAGGAGAAACTGGATGGACTGCGCCTTTATTCACTGGAGTTTAGAAGGATGACAAGGCATCGCATCGAAGGATATAAAATTCTGATGGTACTGGAAAGGAAGATATCGGAAAAATGTTCCCGATGTTGGTGAAGTCCAGAATCAGGGGATATCAAGTAAGGATAAGGAATAGGACTGAGATGATGGAGAAACATCTTCACTAAGAGAGTGTGAACCTGTGGAATTCCTTGCCGCAGAGAGTTGTTGCAACCAGTTCATTGGATATATTGAAGAGGGACTTAGATATGGCACTTACGGCTAAGGGGATTAAGGGGTATGGAGAGAAAGCAGGAAATGGGTACTGACGTGAATGATCAGCCATGCTCTTATTGAATGGTGCTGCAGGCTCGAAGGGCCGAATGGCCTCCTACTGCACCTGTTTCCTGGGTTTCTATGTTTCCTTGTTTCTATTCAGATGGTTGATAGCATTCATTTATGAGCTGACAGAAATCAATAAGTTGCTGTCTGTCGCTGTTGAGGAAAGAGAGAACCAGCTGGTATATCACTACGGCCATGTCAATCTGAAAAAGTCTACTCTCGGAGGCGAGGCAGACTAAAGACCGGTAACTATTTGCAATGAGACCGACTGTGATTACCAGGTAGTATAGACTTTTGCTGCCACCACAGTCTGCTCACAATATTCACACTGGCTTCAACCAATAAACGAACAGTTTGCTTCTCACCCTCGCCTTATTTTTCAAAACCTTTGTTGCCCATTCTCCTGCTACCATAAAAAATAAAGGACGTCTACACAAAACCAAACAAAATACACAGCAAAAAGGTAACCGAGCAAAACAACTTATGCAAACCAATAAGTTCTTGACAACGAAAGCTTCCTCGACCAAACTGAGACATTGTGCTATAATTATCACATGTTGCTTATTTCTGCAACAAAGTAGAGACACGTCTGATTAATACTTGCATAGGAGTCTCAAACCAGGTGCACTATGCGTTTCCAATTAATATATGTTGTCGCTGCCTTCTTTCAGCACTCCATTTGAATTTCAATCCTGCGCTTTCAACAAATCTCTCTGTCGCTATCGCTCTCCCTCTCACTCTCACTCTCCTTTTCGCTATCTCTCTTTCTCTCTCCCTTTCTCCCTCTATCTCTCTCTCTCTCTCTCTCTCTCCTCTCTCTCTCTCGATCTCTCCGTCTCTCTCTATCTCTATCTCTCTCGCTCTCTCCAATAGCCTCAGGCCTGATTTGTAATTGCAATGGAGGCTCTGGCTTATTGTTTTTAAATGTTAGCGTAAGAGGACGCTAAGATAGACAGAAAACAAGGAGGAAAGGCAGGTAAAAGGAAACGTAAGATGTGCAAATGCTTCCGAGCTGTTCGATAGCATTCAAGTATAAGCTGACAGAGAGCAATAAGCTGTTGTCTGTCGCAATATGTGTCAAGAGAGAGCCAGCTGTTAGATACCAACGGGCATACCAGTCTGAAATATCTGCTTTCCGGTGCGAAATAGAGTAAGGCCTGGTTAATATTTGGAAGGGAGACAGACTCGGAATGTCAGGTGCTGTCGACACTTGCTGCCACCATAGGATGTTCGCAACATTCACACTGCCGTCCAACAATCAACAAGCTGTTTACTTCTCCCTCCTGCAATCAATTTCTCTCTCACCCTCTCCCCTTATTATTCCAAGTCATTGCTGCACATTCTTCTGCTGCCATAGAAAGTCACACAACTAAACAAAAGATACAGCAACAAAATAACCGAGCAAATCACACAGAAACCATTAAATCCTTCTCATCCAAACCATCCAAGATCAAACTCAGACATTGCGCTATAACTTCCATACCGTAGCTCATTTCTCTAGCAAAATAGGGACAGGTCTGAGTTGTACTTGGATAGGATTCTTAATACCATGTGCACGGCTTGTACTTTTAGTCGAGCGAGTTGCTGCCTTCATTCAGCACTCCATTTGTTGCTATTTACTCCGCTTTTTCAACAACTCTCGCTCTCGCTCTTGCACTCGCTCTCTCTCTCTCTCTCTCTCGAATAGCCACAGACCTGATTTGTACTAGCAATGGAGGCTTGGGCTTGAACATTGTGTGTGGGTTCGCGAGAGATGGCGCGAAGAGAGATTAAAAACAAGGTGAGGAGGCATGTAAAAGGAAATGTAAGATGTACAAATTCTTCTGAGCTGTTAAATAGCATTCATGTAGGAGCTGACAGGAAGCAATAAGAGTTGTCTGTCGCTCTTTGAATAAAGAGAGAGCCAGATGTTATATCGCTACGGCCATGCCAGTCTGAAAATATCTGATCTCGGATGCGAAGCAGCATAATGCCTGATTTTTATTTGGAATGGAGACCGACTGCAAATACCAGATGCTGTAGACTTTTGTAGTATCCACAGGATGCTCGCAACTTTCATACAGCCGTCAAACAATCAACAAGCTGTTCGCTTCTCCCTGCTGCATTATATTTCTCTCCCACTCTCTCCTTTTATTTTTCTAAGTCTTTGTTGCTCATTATCCTGCTGCCATCGAACCTCAAGAGGGTCCACACACAACTAAAGAAAAAACAGTGCAACAAAATAACCGAGCAAAACAGCACACATAAACCATCCTCGATCAAACTGGCCGTTTCTGTCCTTGGCCGAAGGAACCCCGTACCGTGCCCGAAGGCCCACCGCCTAATCAGAAACATCATCAATATTAACATTGCTCCAAAGCAGATGCAGTCCCACAAAAATTTAATGACGTGGCACTTCGCTACCATGCGAAGAGATCCATATACAGCCAGCGTCTCACAGCCAATCTGGCGTGCCTTGATGACCCTGAGATGCTGCATCCCCATAGCGCTTGGTCTGCCCATCCAGGCTTCTATATAAAGTGTCTGTGAAGAGACACTTCGTCACTCAACCGGAAAACACTAGGACTGGTTTGAAGAAAATGATCGAAGAACTAATAAATCAAAGCACAAAACATTTCTGAGCATCAAGCAACAGCGCAACTCGGGAGCGGCAAAACAATGTTATATACGGCTGAAGGCTCAGGTCCAACAAGAAACCGTGTCCTAAAGAACAGGTGGTGGATGGAGAAAGCAGACGAGATACAAAAACGGGTCGATAGCCACGATATCCGAGGATTCTTCGCTGCAGTCAAGGCTACCAATGGTCCAAACGCCCAAGGCCCCAACCCACTCATGGCGAAGAACGAGGAAACACTCATCAAGGACACCGATGCTGTCAGGGCCTGATGGAACGAACACTTTGAAGATCTCCTCAATCGGGATCTGCCTTTGTCTCGAGTGTTCTCGATTCCATCCCGCAGAATGCGACCCACCATCAACTCAGTGAAACTCCAACCTTGCTCGAGGTAGGTTAACCATAAAACTGCTTAAGAATAACAAGGCTACGGGTGCGGATGGATTCCGTGCTGAGGAGTTAAAACATGGCGGAGAGTCGCTGTTGGCGCAGACAAATGAACTCATCGCTCTCATCTGGAGGGAGGAGAGCATGCCGGGAGATCTGAGAGATACAGTGACTGTGACCATTTTTTAAAAAGTTGGACAAGTCCGACTTTGGCAACTACAGGGGAATCTCCCTGCTTTCATCCACTGGGAAAGATGTCGCCCGAGTTCCCCTCAATCGTCTTCTCCCAGTGGCTACGGAGCACCTCCCGTAATCACAATGCGGATTTCTCCCCGACGGGGCACAACAGACATGATCTTTGCAGCGCGCCAGCTGCAGAAAAAATGCAGAGAGCAGCGTCAACCCTTATAGATAGCCTTTTTTGATCATACAAAGGCCTTTGACATGGTCAATGATGAGGGTCCATGGAGCGTCCTCCTCCGTTTCGGATGCCCCCAAAAGTTTAGCAAAATCCTGCTCTTGCTTCACGATGACAGGCAGGCCATGATCCTTAACAATGGATCCACGACAGGACCAAATGACCTACGCACCGGGGTTAAACAGGGCTGCGTAATCGTTCCGACCCTCTTTTGAATCTTCCTCGATGCCACGTTCCACCTAACAACCAACTCGCTCCCCGCTGGATTGGCATTAAACTACAGAACCAGAGGGAAACTAGTTAACCTAAGCTGCCTCCAACCCAGGTCCAAGATCCCGCCAACATCTGTCATTGAGCTGCAGTATGTGGACGATGCCTGCGACTGTGTACATTCAGAGGCTGAAGTCCAGGATATCGTCAATGTATTCACTGAGGCATATTGAAGAATGGGCCTTTCGCTTAACATCCGTAAGACAAAGGTCCTTCACCAGCCTGTCATCGCCACACAGCACTGCCCTCCGTGATCAAGATCCACTGCGCAGCACTGGACAAGATGGAACATTTCCGAAATCTCGGGAGCATCTTATCACCAAAGGCAGACATTGATGCGGAGATTCAGCATCGCTTTCGGTGCACCAGCGCAGCCTTCGGCTGCCACCGGAAAAGAGTGCTTGAAGACCAGGTCCTCTAATCTACCATCAAACTCATGTTCTACAGGGCTGTAGTAATACCCGCCCGCCTGTATGGGTCGGAAGCATGGACGATGTACAGCAGGCACCACAAGCCACTGGCAATATTTCAACAACGATGTCTCCGCAAGATCCTGCAAATCACCTGGGAAGGCAGGCGCTCCAACGTCAGTGTCTTCGAGCAGGCTAACATCCCCAGTATTGAAGCACTGACCACACTCGATCCACTTCGCTGGGCAGGGCCCAGAGTACACATGCCAGAAACAAGATTCCCAAAGCAAATGCTTTATACGGAGCTCCTTTATGCTAAACGAGCCAAATGAGGCCGCTGGAAACGTTATAAGACACCCTCCAAGCTTCGCTGGTAAATGTGACAGTACCACTGAAACTTGGGAGATCCTGGCCGCAGACCGCCCGAGGTTGAGAAAGTCAATCTGGGATTGAGCTCTTCGAATCTCAACGCAAAGAGCATAAATAGGCCAAGCGCAAGCAGCAGAAAAAGCGCGCGGCAAACGAGCCCCACCGACCACTTCCCTCGACGAATGTCTGTCTGTCCCACATCTAACAGGGTCTGTGGCTCACGTATCGGATGGTTCAGCCATCAAAGACCTCTCTTTTGGAGCGGAAGCAAGTCCTCCATCATTCCGTGGGACTGCCGATGATTGATTGATTGTGGTCAATCTGGGACATTGCGTTATAACTGCCACAGCGTAGCACATTGCTGCAACAAAGTATGGTCAGATCTGATTCGACTCAGAACGGAATCTTAATACCAGGTATACTATGCTTTTCCTATTAGTCGAGGTTGTCACTGCCTTCATTCAGCACTTCATTGCTGTTCGTTCCTGCGCTTTCTACAATTCTTTCTCTCTCTCTCTCTCTAATAGGCACAGGTCTGATTTGTACATAGCAATGGAGCCTCGGGTTTATAGCTTGGGTGTGTGTTAGCGAGAGATGGCTGGAAGACAGACCGAAACAAGGATGGTAAGTCAGGTAAAAGGAAATGTAAGAAGTACAAATGCTTCCCAGCTGTTTGATCGCATTCAGCTCTTTGATAGCATTCATGTATCAGCAGACAGAAAGTGAAAAGCAGCTGCCTGTGGCTCTCTCAGTAAAGAGAGAGCGAGCGGTTAGATATGTACGGCAATACTTGTTTAAAACACCTGATTTCGTCATATCTCGAATGCCATGCAGAGTAAGGCCTGGTAAGTATTAGAAGGGAGATCTCCTCGGAACACCAGGTGCAGAAGGCTTTTGCTGCCGCCAGAGTGCGCTCATGGTTCTGCAAACCCACTGCCGATAACTTATCAACAACATTTTTGGTGCTCTCTCTCTCATTTTCCTTTCACCATTTCTTTGCTGCACAATCCCCTGCTGCTACACAAATGCAAGCGGGTCGACGCTGGTGTCGAAAGAACGCAGAAGAACAAAATAAGATTGCTAAAATCATAAGGTGGCGCAGGGGCACCAGGACGCAGCAGCACAGAGAAGAGAAAAGGTGCATCGAAACCTGGGAGGGACAACAGCAACAGAACAAAGAATAGTGTAGGAAGAGCAGCAATTCAATGCAGGAAAAAAGCAAAGCTAACTACCATGCTGCTGGAATGCATGTGTTTTAATGTGAAGAGTGTTACAAATGAGATTGACGAGTTGCAGGCGCCACTTGCCATATGCGGATCTGAAATGTGGCGAAAACAGAGAACAGGCTTAAAATGGGAAAGACTGGAAAGTAAAGAATCCTGGCGATTTGGGGCGGTGAAATCTTTTTTCGAGGGAGTTCAGATTTGGGGATGGGGAGCTTTGCGGGAGAGCGCTTTGAGGGGTGAGTGATTTCGAAGTTGGTGAGCGTGAGATTTGCGAGTGAGTGAGTGAGTGATTTGGTGGTGAGTGAGGGAATGGTGAAAATCAGGTACTTGTATAGCTTGAGGCAAGGCAATGACGGGGGTAGGGCTTATAGTTTTTTTACGTGAGAGGAGACCAGCAAGAGGTGGGAGTGGCAGAAAGAAAATAGTGAAATGAAAATTGAGTGCTGATTACTTCTGTAAATGCATGGAATGAGATAAAGAAATGATTAACAGACGTATCTCCATTTAATTAAAGAGAAAGCCAATGTGCCGATGCCTACGTCCACAATATTCTGGAAAAGCATGATCTCGTCTAATCTGGAAAAATAAATAGAAGCCGACGTGATTAAAACTTGGATGGGAGACCGCATGGGAATACCAAATGCAGTAAGCTGTTGCTGCCACAACACGCTGCTCATGCTTCTGCAAACACACTGAACTTAATCCACCAACAACAGTTTTGCTGCTCTCCCTCTCACTTTCTTTCACCATTTCCTTCATGCAATCTCTACTGCTGTTACGCAAATGCAAGAGGGTCGACGCAGGGTGTGAAAGAACGCAGAACAACAAAATAAAATAGCAAAAAAACACTTGCTGGCGGCGGGGCACCAGGACCCAGCAGCAGAGAGGAGAGAAAAGGTGTATCGAATCCTGGGAGGGACAAAGAGCAACAGAAAAAAGAATAGTGTAGGAAGAGCAGCAATTTAATGCAGGATTAATACAAAGCCAACTAGCATGCTGCTCGAATGCATGTGTGTTAATGTGAGCGTGTTACAAATCAGATTGACCAGTTGCCGGCGCCACTTGCCATATGGCGTTCTGAAATGGGACTATAACAGTGAGCTGGTTAAACAATGGATAGGATTCGAAGTAAAACAATCCTGGCAATTTGGCGGCGCTGGAAGCTTTTTTGGCGGGATGTGAGATTTGGGGATGGGGAGATTTGGGGAGATTTAGGGAGAGAGCGATTTGAGGTGGTTAGAGACTTCGAGTTTGGCGAGCGTGAGATTTGGGGGTGAGTGAGTGAGTGAATTGTGAGTGTGTGAGGGAATGGTGAGAGTCAGGTAGCTTTGAACCTTGAGGCAAGTTAATGAAGGGTGTTGGACTTGTGGTTTGTTTGTGTGGGATGCAGTGCAGAAAGAGCTATGGGTGGCATAACGAAAATGGTGAACTGAAAATTAAGTGCTGATTACTTGTATGAATGCGCAGAACGAGAAAAATAAGTGAAGAACAGCCGTATGTGCTTTTAAGTAAAGTGAAAGTCAGTGCGCTGAGGCCTTCGGCAACGCTAGTCTGAAAACGCCCGATTTCTTCTGAATTCGGAAGCAAAACAGATTCAGGTCCTGGTTCGTACCTGGATGGGAATCCACCTGGGAATATCAGGTGCAGTCGGCTTTTGCTGCCGCCTCAGGCCGCTCATGGTTCTGCACACACAATGCCGTGAATCCATCAACATCCTTTGTGCTGCTCTCTCTCTCACTTTACTTTCACCATTTCTTTCCTGCTCATTCTCTTGCTGCTACAAAAATGCAAGGGGGCCGACGCAGGGAGCGAAAGAACGCAGAACAAAATTAAGTAGAGAAAAACCACACGCTGGCGGAGGGGCACGAGGACGCAGCAGCAGAGAGGGGAGATCAGGTGCATAGAAACCTGCGAGGGACAACAGCAACAGCACAACGATTAGTGTAGGAAGAGCAGTAATTTAATGCAGGTAAAAAGCAAATCCAAATGGCATGCTGCTGGACTATATGTGTGTTAATGTGAGGAATGTTACAAATCAGATTCGAGAACTGAAGACGCCACTTGTGGTTGTGAAATGTGGCTATAAGCGAACTGGCTTTAAAATGGGTAAGATTGGAAATTAAACAATCCTGGCGATGTGGGGGCGGTGGAAGCATTTTTTCGCAGGAGGAGAGGTTTGGGGATGGGGACATTTGGGGGGAAAGCGATTTGAGGCGTGAAAGATTTCGAGGTTGGCGAGCGTGAGTTTTGAGAGTGAATGAGTGAATGATTTATGGGTGAGTGAGTGAATGGTGAAAGTCATATAGTTTTGAAGCTTGAGGCGAGGCAATGAAGGGATAGGGCTTGTAGTCTGTTTGTCTGTGATGCAGAGACGCAAGACGTGGGGATGGTGGAAAGAAAATGGTGATATGAAAATTGAGTGCTGATTACTTGCATGAATGCATAGAATGGGAAAAAGAAATGAAGAACAGAGGTATGCCCGTTTAAGTAAAGAGGAAACCGTTGTGCCGATGCCCACGGCCACACTACTCTGAATATGTTTAATATTGGAAATTAAGCAGAATCAGGCGTGGTTTGTAGTTGGATATGAAACCCCTGGGAATACCTGTACCAGTAGGCTTTTGCTGCTGCCACAGGCCACTCATGGTTCTGCGCACACTGCCTTTAATCCATCAACAATCTTTTAGCTGCTCTACTCATTTTCATAGAAACATAGGAACATAGCAATTAGTTGCAGGACTAGGGCATTCGACTCTTCGAGTCTGCACCACCATTCAATAAGATCAAGGCTGATAATTCCCTCGTCACCCCTTTCCTGATTTCTCTTCATGCCCCTTGATCCCCTTCGCTGTAAATGTCATATCTAACACCATCCTGAATATTTCCAATGAACTGGCATCAACAACTCCCTGTGGCAGGGAATTCCACCGGATAACAGCTCACTGAGTGAAGAAGTTTCTCCTCAGTCCTAAATGGTCTACCCTTTACCTTACGTCTGTGTCCTCTGGTTCTGGACTTCCCCAAAATCGAGAACTTTCTACTCGCATCTAACCTGTCGCGTCCCGGCAGAATATTACATATATGGATGAGATTCCCTCTCATCCTTCTAAACACCAATATATCAAGTCTCAGTTGAACCAATCTCTCCTAATATGTTAGTCCTGCCATCCCGGCATTCAATCTGGTGAACCTTCTCTGCATTCCCTCAATAGCATTGATAGTTCGAATGTACCCGTCAAGAATCACTCGTCACTCAGGGTCGGTCCATACATCAAAATGATTTATTGCGCCGGCGGGGAGATGAATCATCTGGTGGGTCCAGGTACCTACTCCGCCGAACAAAAGGTTTCATGGATTTTTATATGTTTTTCAACAATTTACTACAGTTACATTAGCCCATTTCGGCCGGTCACTATCCAATCATATTGATTAATGGTTACATATTGATTCAAATAGACCAATATAAGTGGTCTGTAAACATTAGGTGGCTGCATGATTGCCTCATGTGTTGCTAAGAGTAATTCATGGTCTAGTGACATGATCCGGGCCCCTCTTATCTTACTGTCCTTGGCTTTTGTCTCCAGGTAGACAATTTAACTTAATCTTGTTATAGAGTTATATTGTTCTGTCATAGACCAAGACATCTTCTCTGAGGCCTGAAAGCCCGTTGATTCGGGACATCGGCAGAAACTCGTTCTTTTATGTATATTCCTTTGTGAGAAACAGTAGATATTATTAACCAGGAATGAAGTCTCTTTCTGCTAGCTTAAATCCCTTGAAGCTTTGCTGAAACACGAGCAGCCATCTATACATATGTTACACACAGATTTAATACTACAGTTACATGGATTTTAGTTCGAACATTATGCGACAGGTGCCGTTGTTTTTTGGAAAATCTCTTCCTCTAACAATCCGCCCTTTCGGTAAAGTGGCTAGTCATAGCCCCTGAAACCGATACTAATTTAAATTATGTTAGTTTATATATTTGAATCAGCCGATACTCCCTTCTTCGACGTGCTGGCCAGTCACACGATTTCGGGCATCCCAGTTGTTTCGATCAAAATAATATTTTTCGAATCGCCCCACTCACCTGTCACGCGAACTTCCTTGCTTGTCTTAGCTCTGGTGTTTAACCTCCGGTGTTGAATATAATATCGGCAGGATTGGCAAGCCATGAATACCCATGCTAACACTGGACTAGCTGTATTCCGACCAATATATGTGATATAATTCGAGTCCAAGGGTGGATGTTTATATTCATCCCCCCGGTTGCAAACCCAACTCCACCAACACTCATCCTGCAGCTGTGTCGGTGATTTTTTTCCAATATCTCAATTTTGTCCGTAGTTGATGGTAGAGCTTAACAGTCTGGCCGACTCGAAGTCTTAGTTCCCTTAAAACTTCCGCTAAATGTGGAATAGGGACTGCTCTGGCTCCTCATAGTCCTGCAGGTGATCATGGAGCCGATCGGTGGCGTTAATGATCTCGATACTTCACCGTCTAACTTGGATAATGCGGGCTTGCCCTATGGTTACGGGTCCAAGGGGTGTAAAGCAGAAGTTTGATTCCGGGGTTTGGCTTAGCACGCCGTTGTACTGATATGAGTGTTCCATGGTGGAGACACAGTATCTCCCTTTGCCTCCGTACCCAGCCCGGCAAAATGTTTAGGGGCAGGTACTATTTCCAGAACGCATTCATCGGTTCCATTAATACCACGCTCATCTAATTCTCCCTTTTCTAGCGGGTGGAGGCACACCGTGATCTCTCCCCTTTGTTTGCACCCTGTCAGTAAGACGCCGTATAGCGTGTTACCTTTATGGATAGCGGAGTCCGCGGTTAAGTCGTAAAGGAGCGAGGCATTGTGCCGTACAACCCCGATATTCTCCAGTTGATAAAGGAGAAATCGACTTGAGTCTCGTGTGAATATAAGGATCATCAAGACAATCCCCATTGCCGCTGTGATGCCCGTTTCGCAGTTTGGGATCGCAGGGTATACTCTGGTTAGTCCCTTTAGAGTGCAGTTATCCTGTGTCCGCTTCAGCTTCGATAACCTGAGCCAGATGTGAGCTGTCTATACATTCTGGTACTTCCCTGCTTTGGATCTAATCGAGGTTGTGCTGTATCTGTCCCACCACCCATAAACCATAAGCGTGACAGAGTTGCCCTTGTCGGAGCTTTGCGGTATCTTCATTTTCTCTGTCAATTAGATGATTAATTGTTTTGGCATGTGTGTCGATTAATGAAATTCCATCCAACTGTATCTCCAAGTCTTCCCTTCGAAAGTCAGTTTGGTCTTTCTGATTCTACTCTGGCCGCCCTAACAGTTCCCTCACCACCTCTTTAAGTTGTTCCACCTTTTCGTTCAGCCCTCGTATAACCAGTGAGCTTACTATGGAGGTCCTGGTATTAAAGCCGGTAGCAGCTTCATTAATTATTCCCCAATTAGGCCTCTGTCCTGCTCTTGTCCTTGGAACCTACTGGCACCCATGGCATCGGCAGACTGCTGCATTACAACCTTACTTCGCACACTACACATGTTCCTTGCCTGTTCTGTACAATACTCCGGCATGTGTATGCCTGAAATATTGATCAGAACTGGCACAATATGATGCTTAACATTATGCGTTAAAATAAGTTCTGTCCTTGCTCCAGTCCTTGGCTTCTGGGATACATCTTCCATCTGTTAAATTAAACAAGATCCCATAGTTTGAGTAAGTGTGTCTTTCCTGCATGTGCTATATTTCTCATAGACCGTCTGTGTTATCCAGTGCTTGCGTGGGCCTTAAGGTTCCCAGTATCATGAGTCTCCAGAGCAGAAGTAGCCACTGCGGTCCCATCTCGGTGAGTGGTTTAACTGCAAATTTTAAACAGATCCTGGTTGTCACCAGGTGTTAGGTTCTGTTCGACTCATCTTTTATCCATGCATGTCGAGGTCACTCTGTCAAATCGGAGGTAAATGTTATGGTTTGGTTTGTGGGCCCCCACCGTTGGGTACATTGTCTCTATCGCCATAGGTGATGGTGCTATGGCAGCGTACTGCACGATCCGCATGGTCCCGTATTCTTTTAATCTCTTCCAGCTTATTTATCTTAGCTTTAACTCTTGAATTTCTTTTGTTAGAGTATCTATTTCCTATTGCATAAGGCAAGTATTATTATATAGGCTAAGTCTATTTTAGTTTTGTCATGACTAAACCACCATTTCCTCTATCTGTCAGGTGAGTCTTCTTTATTCTATTAAAAAAATCCAAATTATTAATGTCCAGTACAAAACAGCTGTCAATGGAAAGGGTTAACTCTTTTACAGATTTGTAAGAATGCCTGATGTCATTATGTGCTTCGCGTAATCATCCTAATTTTTAAAAAAAGTTTTTGTGCTTTCAAACCTTGCTTAGAAATTAGGAATCCGTTAAAACTGCAGAAATCATTAGCAAAGCCCTCATAATCAAAGTCTTCACATCAGGAAAGACAGCATTTTAGATTAAATTCTAATTTGTTTCCTAAACTTCGAATTCAAGTAATTGCCAAAGATTTTTTTTAATTGATTTAAAACGAGACCACACAATTACTGAAAGCCAATTTTCACACAAGCTGTATACATTCCAACATTGCGAGGTTTTTTTTTACTGTCCCGTTCACTGGACAAATCTTGTGTTTTATTACTCTCTCAGCACAAAATCTAAACATCCGTGCCAGTTCCATTTTCTATAAGAATTTTAAAATTCAGTAAGTTTTTCTATAAGAATTTTAAAATTCAGTGAGATTTTCGAATTCCCAGTTTTTTTTTTCTTTCTTTACTGAGTTCAAATAAATTAGTTCTTTTCTCATCGTTATTTTCAAAAGCCTTCTGCTTGTTTTGACTGTTCGGGACTTTTCTTGATAAACAACGTCTATTTTGGAAATCTTTTCAATTTGCAGTGAAAATGTCTTGTAATTTAAAATCATTATCAATCGAGACTGTCTTTTACCTCTTCCAAATTTTTTTCATTTCAACCAATATCTTTTTCACAGTCAATATCAACTCGTATTTAGAGTCGCAAACACTTTTTTTTCAGCACCTATTTAGTTTTTTTCTGGATCACCTTTCTTCAAATTAGATTTTGTATTTTTCACAGAGGGCTCGTGTCTCCGTAAATTTGTTAATTTAAAATCATCCGACAACAGAAGACACTTTTTCTTTCAAATTCGTTCAATTTGTTTTCTTTCAAGTTTCATCTGTACACTTTTTTTTCGTCCCTTCCATAACTAGAATGGAGCCTAACACGTAGGCTTTGAGAGCTGCATTTTGTTATCTCAAATGTTCCAGATTCAAGGCAGTTACAATGTCCTTTTTTCTAGACTGTTAAAGCTTGCCGTTTTAACATGTTATTTTATTTTTTTCAGAAATCACTTTTACACCTTCGCAGAGAGATCACCACTTGCCCAGGAGTTTGAACTGATCCCTGAAGGTATTTCTAGATTGTTTCCAAATCTTTTAGATTTATTCCTCTTTGTCCGTAAGAGATCAAATTTAATTTAATATTTTTTTTTTAGTTTCAATCAATCTCAGTATTTTGCTGTGACTTCGCTTAATATCTCAAAATCCTACTTCAAATTTTGTAATGCAATTCTTTTATTTAAAACTCTTTTAACTGAGCTAGAATATTTCGTGTCAACGTTTTAAACAAAGGAATTTTTTTTTTAAATCATCAAGACGACTAATTTTTTAACTTTTGCTCAACAAACCTATATCCTTTGTAAATTTCCTAGCTCCGTAATTTCTCATCCGAATGTATCCAGAACTGCGTTTCTAACTTAAAACTTCCTACATACAGGACAAAACTACAAAGATTTAAATAAATCTTTCACGCTGACTGAAAAAGTGGATGCAGCTTAAGCAAACAGACAGCTCCACCATTTTTCCAAACAGGCTTTCAGACACGTGAAAAATTCATTCCGCAGTCAAAAAACTCACACAAGCACTCCCAGTCAAAGACAGACATTCACGAAAGTCTTTCTTCATTCAACAAAGTTTATTATTTGGCAGGCTGTATTTTTTGGATCCATAATTCACTTAAGATTCTCCCTATCAGGGTTTTTTAATGTAAATTAATACATGATGATAGATTAATACATGATAGATGTACTTTCTGTGCTAATTTTACGTGAGCTCGAAGAATCAGAACCAATGCCTTTTCTAGTACTTTCTTTTGTTTCTCCGCCAGTTGGCGGGTAAAGGAACTTTTTGGCCCCCACTCGAGTTTTGTTGTTTTACTGGCCATATTGTGTAGTGGGGATGGTTAGATATCTAACTCTCAGAGGTCCGCCTTCACCAGCGTGACTTGTCGTAGACCATCTGTAGCTACTGTCAGGTCACAAATCTGCTATTACACAAACTCGAACAATTCTTAAAACATGTTTAAGCAATTCCCGCTGTGCTCAACGCCTCCTTAACGACTACCTACCAACGTTTTGCCTGTTGGTTCGACCATCCTTACAGGTTAGATATTGTGTCGGCCTCTGGACACCACCTGGTCCCTTTCCCCCCGGGATCTATTGACACTTCCCTTACTGGGTCCGAGAGGTGTCGCTTGGCTCACGATCCTATGGTCACTGGGAGATCCTGGCCGTCACGTGGGACGAAGTCCTCTTAATTCAGGCTCAGGCTAGGTGTGAGATATACTGGACCATCCATCCGGGTCGATCAACCTTTGCGTTCACATCCACCACCCTGAAATTTTTGAACTCGGATTTTACTCACCCGATTTCTCCAGGGGTGTCCCAACAGCCTCAGCAATATTCTGCCGACTACGCCATTGATAGGGCGAATGTACCCTCCAAGAATCACTCGTCACTAAGGGTCGATGCACATATCAAAACGGTTTATTACGCCGGCGGGGAGAGAAAGCAACTGGTGGGTCCAAGTACCTCTCTCTGCCGAACAAAGGGTTTCATGGATTTTTATGTGTTTTACAACAGTTTACTACAGTTACATCAACCCATTTCGGTAGGACATTATACATTCAATTTATTATAGATTAAATATAAATTCAGATAGAAAAATTGAAGTGGTCTCTAAACATTCGTAGGCTGCGTGATTGCCTCATGTGCTGCTAAGAGTTATTCATGGTCTTGTTACATAGTCCGGGCCCGCTTATCTTAATGTCCTTGGATGCTGTCTCTGGGCAGTCTACTTATCTTACTCCTGTTCATGAGTTGTAATGTTCTAGCATGGACCAGGACATCATTTCTGAGGCCTGAAAGGCCGTTGATTAGGAACATCTGAAGAAACTCATTTTTTTTATGTGTATTCCTGTGTGACAAACAGCAGTTATCAGTAATAGGTAATGCAGTCTCTTTCTGCTAGCTCAAATTACTGGAGGCTTTGCTGAACCAGGAGCAGTCATCTTTATACATTTTACACACACATTTAATACTATAGTTACATGGATTTTAGTTCTAACATTATGCTCCAGGTGCCGTTGTTTTTTTTGAAAATCTCTTCCTCTAACAGCATGAACATCCTTCCTCAGATTGGTAGACCAAAACTGAGCGCAATAATCCAGGTTATACTTCACCATGGCCCTGTACAACTGCATTAGTACCTCCCTGCTCCGATAATCAAATCCCCTAGCTTTGACTGCCAACATACAATTGCCTTCTTGACCGCCTGCCTTACCTGTATGCCAACTTTCAATGACTGATGAAAATGAGATCCCGGTCTCGTTGCACCTCCCCTTTTCCAAATCTGCTGCCATTCAGATAATATTCTGTCTTCGCGTTTTTGCTCGCCAATATGGATAAACTCACATTTATCCACATTATACGGCAGCTGCCATACATTTGCCCACTCACCTAACCTGTCCAAGTCACCCTGTAGCTCACACCGCCACCCAGTTTTGTGTCATCTTGAAACTTGGAGATATTGCACTCACTTCCTTCATTCAAATCATTCATGCATGTTGTAAAGATCTGTGGTCCCAGCACTGAGCCCTGCGGCACTCTACGAATCACTGCCTGCCATTCTGAAAAGGACCCGTTTATCCAGACTCTTTGCTTCCTGTCTGCCAACCAGTTATCTATCCACATCTGGATATTGCCCCCAATATCATGTGCTCAGATTTTGCACACCAATGTCTTGTGTGGGACCTTGTCAAAAACCGTTTTAATGTCCAATTACACCACAACCACTGGTTCTCCCTTGTCCACTCTACGAGTTAAATCCTGAGAAAATTCCAGAAGATTTGTCGCACATGATATCCCCTCCATAAATCCATGCTGACTTGGACCGATCCTGTCACTGCTCTCCAAATGCGCTGCTATTTCATCATTAATAATTGATTGCAACATTTTCCCCACGACTGATGTCAGGCTAACTGGTCTAGAATTACCCCTTTCTCTCTCCTTCCCTTTTTACATTCGCTACCCTCCAGTCCATAGGAATTGATCCAGACTCGATAGACTGTTGGAAACTGATCACCAATGCATCCACTATTTCTAGTGCCACTTTCTTAAATTATCTGGGTTGCAGATTATCAGGCCTTGGGGATTTATCGGCCTTCAATCCAATCAATTTCCCTCACACAATTTCCTGACTAATCAGAATTTCATTAAGTTCATTCTTCTCGCTAGACCCTCGGTCCCCTAGTATTTCTGGAAAGTTATTTCTGTCTTCCTTCCTGAAGACGAAGACAGAACCAAAATATATGTTCAATTGGTATGCCACTTCATTCCTCCACATTATATATTCATCTGAATCCGACTGAAAGAGTCCTACGTTTGTCTTCGCTAACCTTTTATTTTCACATATCTATCGATGTTTTTGCAGTCGGTATTTATATTCCCGGTTAGTTTCTTCTCATGTTAAATTTTGTACCTCTTAAGTTAACCCTTTGTCTCCCTCTATTGAATTCTAAATGTCTTCAAGTCTTCAGGTTTGTTGCTTTTCTGGCCAATATATATGAGGGAATGCTGAAAGTCACGCAGCTGCTACACAACTGCAAGGGTGTCGATGCAGATGGCGAAATAGCGCAGAACAGGAAAATAAAATAGCAAAAAAAACACACGCGAACGGACGGGCACCAGGACGCAGTAGCAGAGAGGAGAGACAAGAGGCATCGAAACCTGGGAGGCACAAAGAGCAACAGAACAAAGAATGGTTAGGAAGAGCAACAATTCAATTCAGGAATAAAGCAAAGCCAACTAGCATGCTGCTGGAATGCATGCGTTTTTAACGTGAGGAGTGTTACAAATTAGATTGACGAGTTGCAGGCGCCACTTGCCAAATGGGGTTCTGAAATGTGGCTGCAACAGAGACCTGGGATCAAAATGTGTTGGATTGGAAGTTAAACAATGCTGGCGATTTGGGTGCGGTGCAATATGTTTTGGCCGGATGAGAGATTTGGGGATCTGCATATTTGGGGGGAGAGTGATATGAGGGGGTGAGAGATTTCGAGATTGTCGGGTGTGAGTTTGGGGGTGAGTGATTGATTAATTTGTGGGTGAGTGATGGAATGGTGAAAGTCGGGTAGTTTTGAACTTGACGCAAGGCGAGGAAGGGGTAGGGCTCGTAATTTGTTTGTGTGGGAGTAAGAGCAGCAAGAGTTGGGGGAGGCGGAAGGAAAATGGTGAATTGAAAATTGAGTGCTGATTACTTGCATGAATTCATAGAATGAGTAAAAGAAATGAAGAACAGCCGTATGTCTGTTTAAGTGAAGAAATGCCCATTGTGCTGATGCCTACGGCCACACTAGTCTGAAAATGTCTAACTCTCGGAAGTTAAATGGATTCAAGCCCGATTAGGTCTTGTAGAGGAGACCTCCAGGGACTACCAGGTGCAATATGTTATTGCTGCCGCCACATGCAGCTCATGGTTCTGCACGTACACTGCCGTTAAAACATCACCAATATTTTTGCTGCTCGCTCTCTCACTTTCCTTTCAATAATTCTTTCCTGCGCATTCTCCTGCTCTACACAAATGCAAGAGGGTCGAAGCAAGGGGCGAAAGAACGCAGAATAACAAAATAAGACAGCAAGAAACCACATGCTGGCGGAGGGGCACCAGGACACAGCAGCTGACAGGAGAGACAATGTGCATCGAAACCTGGGAGGGACAGAACAAAGAATAGTGAAGGAAGAGCAGCAATTCAATGCAGGAAAAAAGGAAAGCCAACTAGTATAATGCTGGAATGCATGTGTCTTAATGAGAGGAGTGTTGCAAATCAGTTTGACGAGTTGCAGGCGCCACTTGCCAAACGGGTTTCAGAAATGTGGCCACAACACAGAGCTTGCTTCAAAATGGTAGGATTGGTAAGTAAACAATCCTGGGGATTTCGGAGCGGTGGAAGCTTTTTTGGAGGAGGAGAGATTCGCGGATGGGGAGATTTGAGGCGAGAGCGATTTGAGGGGGTGAGAGATTTCGAATGTGCTGAGCGTGAGATTTGCGGGTGAGGGAGTGAGCGATTTGTCAGAGTGAGGGATGGTGAAATTCAGGTCGATTTGAAGTTTGAGGCAAGGCAAAGAAGGGTGTCGGCTTGTAGTTTGTTTCTGTGGGAGGCAAAGCAGCAAGAGGTGCGGGTGGCAGAAAGAAAACTGTGAAATGAAAATTGAGCGCTGATTACGTGTCTGAATGCATATAACACGAAAAAGAAATGAAGAACAGCCGTATGTCCGTTTAAGTAAAGAGAAAGCTAGTGTATTAACGTCTACGCCCACACTAGTCTGAAAATGCCCGATCTCGTCTGATCTCGTGAAACTCAGAAAAATTAAACCTGGTTCGTACGTGAATGGGAGACCGCCTGGGAATATCATGCGCCATAGGCTTTTCCTGCCGCCACAGACCGCTAATGTTTCTGCACACACAATGATGTTAATCCATCAATGAGCGTTCAGCTGCTCTCTCTCTCTCTCTCACATTCCTTTTATCATTTCTTTCCAGCACATTCTCCTGCTGCTACACAATTGCAAGGGGGTTGACGCAGAGGCAGGAAGAACACAGAACAACAAAATAAAATAGCAATGCATAGAATCCTGGGAGGGAGAAAGAGCAAAAGAACAAAGAAGAGTTTAGGAAGAGCAGTAACTCAATGCAGGAAAAAAGCAAAGCCAACTATCATGCTTCTGTATTGCATGTGTCTCAATGTGAGGAGTGTTGGAAATCAGTTTGACGAGTTGCAGGCGCCATTTGCCACACGGGGTTCTGAAATGTGGATATAACAGAGACCTGGCTTTAAAATAAGAGGATCGGAAATTAATCAATCTTGGCGGTTTGTGGGCCGTGGAAGCTTTTTTGGGGGGAGGAGAGATTTGGGGATCGGAGATTTGGGCGGATTTCGATTTCAGGATGGGAGAGATTTCGAGGAAGGCGGACGTGAGATTTGGGTGTGAGTGAGTGAGTGATTTGGGGATGGGTAAGGGAATGGTGAAAGTCAGGTAGTTTTGAAGCTTGAGGCAAGGCAATGCACGGTAGAGCTTGGAGTCTGGGAGGCAGAGCAGCAAGAGGTGTGGGTGGCAGAAGAAAAATGGTGAAATGAAAAGTGAGTGCTGAATACTTGTATGAATGCATAGAATGAGAAAAAAAATGAACAACAGCCACACTTCCGTTTAACTAAAAAAGAAGCCATTGTGCTGATGCCTATGGCCACACGTCTGAAAACGTCATTTCTTGGTAGCTAAGTGGAGTCATGGCCTGATCAGTACCTGGATGGAATACTGCCAGGGTGTACCAGGTGCAGAAAATTGCGTTGCCGCCAAAGGCCGCTCAAGGTTCTGCACAAGCTCTGCCGTTAATTTATTAACAACCTTTTTACTGCTATCTCTCTCAATTTCCTTTCACCATGTCTTTCCTGCACATTCTCCTGCTACTACACAAATGCAAGAGGGTCGATGCAGGGGGTGAAAGAACGCAGAACAACAAAATAAAATAGCAAAAAAACAGCACGCTGGCCAAGGGGCACCAGAACGCAGCAGCAGAGAGGAGAACCAAGTTGCATCTAAACCTGGGTGGGACAAACAGCAACATAATAATAAATAGTACAGGAAAAGCAGCAATTCAATGCAGGAAAAAAGCAAAGACAACTGGCATGCTTCTGAAATTTATGTATGTTAATGTGAGGTGTGTTACAAATCAGATTGGTGAGTTGCAGGCGCCACTTGCCACATGGGGTTCTGAAATGTGTCTTAAAATTGGGTAGGAGTGGAAATTAAACAATCCTGGCGATTTGGGGGCGGTGAAGATTTTTTGTCGGGAACGGAGATTTGGGGATGGGGATATTTGTGGGGAGAGCGATTTGAGGGTGTGAGAGATTTCGGGGTTGGCGAGCATGAAATTTGTGGGTGAGTGAGTTAGTGATTTTTTGTGAGTGAGAGAATGGTGAAAGTCTAGCAGATTTGAAGCTTGAGGCAAGGCAATGAAGGGGGTAGGGCTTGTAGTTATTTATGTGCAAAGTAGAGCAGCAAGAGGTGGGGGTGGCGGGAAGAAAATGGTGAAATGAAAGTTGAGTGTGGATTACTTGTAGGAATGCATAGAATGAGAAAAAGAAATGAAGAACATCCTTATGTCCGTTTAAGGTAAGAGAAAGCTAGTGTGCAGATGCCTATGGCGACACTAGTCTGTAAACGCCCGATCTTCTGTGATTGGAAACTTAGCTGAATGTGGCTATAACAGAGACCTGGCTTCAAAATATGCAGGATTGGAAATTAAACAATCCTGGAGATTTGGGGTCAGTGCAAGCTTTTTTGGGGGTTTTCGGATTTGGGGAGGGGGAGATTTGGGGTGAGAGCGATTCGAGTTTGTCGAGCGTGAGATTTGGGCCAAGTAAGTGAATGATTTCGGGATGAATGAAGGAATGTTGAAAGTCAGGTAATTCTGATCCTTGAGGCAAGGCAATGAAAAGGGTAGGGTTTGTAGGTTGTTTGTGTGGGAGACAGACTAGCAAGAGGTGGGGTTGGCAGAAGGAAAATGGTGGAATGAAAATTGAGTACTGATTACTTTTATGAATGCATAGAATGAGAAAAAGAAATGAAGAACAGCCGTATGTACGTCTAAGTAAAGAGAAAAGCCATGTGCCGATGCCTACAGGCACACTTGTATGAAAACGCCCGACTTCATCTGATCTCGGAAGCTTGGCAGAGACATGCCCGATTATTATTTGGATTGGAGACCGGCTCGGAATGCCAGGAGCAGTAGACGTTTGCTGCCACCACAGGCTGCTCGCAACATTCACACTGCCGTCAACCAACCAACAAGCTTTTCGCTTCTCCCTCCTGCATTCATTTTCTCTCTCACCCTCTCCCTTTATTTCAAGGCAAAAAAAGGCCACATTTCAGCAAAATTCTAAAGCGTCAAAGTGTGTTAAAAAGACAAGCCTGAAGGCTCTGTGCCTCAATGCGAGGAGTTTCGGAATAGATGGGCGAATTAACTGCGAAGACAGCAGTTAACGGATATAATATAATTGACATCATGGAGACATGGCTTCCGGTTTACCAAAGCCGACAGCTCAATATCCAGGGGTATTCCACATTTAGTAAGGCTAGGCAGAGAGTAAAAGGAGGCGGGCTGGTGTTTCTGGTTAAAGAGCAAATTAATGCAATCGGAAGGAGGGACATTAGCCTGGATGATGTGGAATCGCTATTGGTGGAGCTTCGGACTCCAAAGGGCAGAAAACGCGAGTGGGAGTTGTGTACAGACCACTAAATAGTCGTAGTGAAGTTGGGGACAGCATCAAACAAGAATATGGATGTGTGCAATAAAGCTACAGCAGTTATCACGGGCGAATTTAATCTACATATTGATTGGACGAACCAAACTGGGAGCAATAGAGTGGAGGAGGGTCTCCTGAAGTGTATTAGGGACGGTTTTCCAGACCAATATGTCGAGGAACCAAATACAGAGCTGAACATCCTAGACTGGGTGATGTATAATGAGAAGGGACTCATAGCATTTTGTTGTGTGAGGCGCCTTGGGGAAGAGTGACCATAATATGGTAGAATTCTTTATTAAGATGTAGAGTGGCACAGTACATTCGGAAACTTCGACGGTATGAGGCGTGAAGTGGCTAGAATAGACTGGCAAAGGATACTTAAAGGTGTGACGATGGATAAGCAATGGCAAATATTTAAAGATGACATGGATGTGCATCCCTCTGTGGAGAAAAAATAAAACGGGGAAGGTGGCTCAACCTTGCCTAACAAGGGAAATTAAGGATAGTTTTAAAACCAAGAAAGAGGCAATAATTGGCTAGAAAAAGCAACAAAGCAGAGGACTGGGAGAAATTTAGAATTCAACAGAGGAAGTGTAAGGGTTTAATTCAGAGAAGGAAAATGTATTACGAGAGGAAGCTTGCAGGGAACATAAAAACTGACTGCAAAAGCTTCTATAAATATGTGAAGAGAAAAAGATTAGTGAATAGAAGTAGGTCCGTTTCATTCGGATTCAGGTGAATTTATAACAGGGAACAAAGAAATGGCAGATCAATTGAGCAAATACATCGGTTCTGTCTTCACGATGGAAAACGCAAGTAACCTTCCGAATGTACTAATGGATAGTGGGCCTCGTGAGAAGGAGGAACTGAAGGATATCCTTATTAGACGGGAAATTGCGTCAGGGAAATTGATGGGTTTGAAGGCAGATAAGTCCCCGGTGCCTGATAATCTGCATCTTAGAGGATGTAATAAAGTGGCCCAAAAAATAGTGGATGCATTATTGATCATTTTGCAAAAGTCTATCGATTTTGGAACTGTTCCTATGGACCAGAGTGTAGCTAATGTAACACCACTTTAAAAAAAAAGAGGGAGAGAGAAAACGGGTAATTATAGACCGGTTATCCTGACATCAGTAGTGGGGAAAATGTTGGAATTAATCATTTAGGATGAAATAGCAGCGCATTTTGAAAGCACTGACAGGATCGGTCCAAGTCAGTGTGGATTTATGAAAGAAAAATCTTGCTTGACTAAGCTTCTGTAATTTTTTGAGTATTTAACTAGCAGAGTGGACAAGGGAGAACCAGTGGTTGTGGTGTGCTTGGACTTCAAAGGCTTTTGACAAATTCCCACAAAAGAGATTGGTGTGCAAAATCAAAGCACATTGTATTGGAGGTAATGTACTGACGCAGATATAGAACTGTTTGGCAGACAGGAAGCAGAGATTCGTGATAAACGGGTCCTTTTCAGAATGGCAGGTAATGACTAGTGGAGTGCCGCAGTGCTCAGTGCTGGGATCCCACCTCTTTACAATATACATTAACGATTTTAATGAAGGAATCCAAGTTTGCAGATGAAACTAAACAGGGTGGTGGTGTGAGCTGTGATGAAGAAGCTAAGCGGCTGCAGGATGATTTGGTCAGTTTAGGTGAGGGGGCAAATGCAATGCAGATGCAGTATAATGTGGATAAATGTGAGGTTATCCATTTTGGGGTCAAAAACATGAAGGCAGAATAATACCTGAATGGCGACAGATTAGGAAAAGGGGATGTACATCGAGACCTGGGTGGCATTGTTCATTAGTCATTGAAAGTTGGCATGCAGGTACAGCAAACGGTGACAAAGGCAAAGGGAATGTCGGCCTTGAGAGCTCAGGGACTCGAGTATAGGAGCAGGGAGGTCTTACTGCAGTTGTACACGGCCTTAGTGAGGCTGCAGCTGGAAAATGGAGCGAAAGCAGGAAAGAGGTACTGAGGGAGTGATCAACCATGATCTTATTGAATGACTGAGCAGGCTCGAAGGGCCGAATGGCCTAATCCTGCATCTATTTTCTATGTTTCTATGTTTCTCGTTTTATCAAAGCGTTGCTGCTGATTCTCCTGCTGCCATAGAAAGGTAATTGGCTTCACGCATATCCAAGCACAAAACACAGCAACAAAATAATCGAGCAAAACAACACACCCAAACCTGTAAATCCTTATCATCCAATGCATCCTCGATCAAATTAAGACATCGTGCTAAAACTAACACATCGTAGCACAATTCTGCAACAAAGTGGGTACATGTCTGATTAATACTTGGATAGATGTCTTAATGTCATTTGTACTAGGCTGTTCCTATTAGTCAAGGTTGTAGCTGCCTTCTTTCAGCATTTCCTTTTCGTTCCTGTGCTTTCTATCACTCTCGCTCTCGCTCTCGCTCTCTATCTCTCTCTCTCGAATCGGCACAGGCCTGATTTGTACTTAGTAATGGACGCTCGGGCTTATCGTTTATATGTGTGTTTTAGCGACAGATGGCGCGAAGCGAGATAGAAAACGAGGTTAGAAACAGGTAAAGTGAAACATAAGAAGGATAAATACTCCCGAGATATTTGGTAGCATTCAGCTGTTTGATAGCATTCAGTTATGATCCAACAGAATGCAATAAGCAGCTGTCTGTGGCTCTTTAAGTAAGAAGCGATCCAGCTGTGTGATCCCTACGCCCATACTAGTCTGAAAAAACTTGATTTCGGATGCGAAGCAGAGTAAAGCCTGGTTAGTACTTGGAAGGGATAACAACTGGGAATACCAGGAGCTGTGCACTTTGGCTGCCGCCACACGCCGCTCACATCAATCACACTACCGTCAACCGATCAACAAGCTTTTCACTTCTCCGTCCTGAATTCAATATCTCTCTCACTGTATAACATTGTTTTTCCAAATCTTTGCTGCTCATTCTCCTGCTGCAATAGAAAGTCAAGGTGATCCACACACAACCATACAAAAAAAGCCACAACAAAATTGCCGAGGAAAACAACACATGCAAACCAGTCAGACCTTTTCATCCAAAGCTTCCAATATCAAATTCAGAGATTGCACAATTACTTCCACATAGTATCTCATTTCTGCGACAAAGTACGGACAGTTCTGATTAATACTTGGATAGGAGTCTTAAAACCAGATCTACTAGGCTTTTCCTATTGTCGAGGGTTTCGCTGCCTTCATTCCGTAATGCATTTACTGTTCGTTCTTGCGCTTTCTACAACACTCTCCCTCTCTCCTTCTCGCTCTCTAATATGCACAGGCCTGATTTGGAATTAGCAATGGAGGCTCGGGTTTATAGATTGTGTGCGTGTTAGCGACAGACGGATCGAAGACAGATAAAAAACAAGTTGGGAAGGCAGGTAAAAGGAAATGGAAGACGTACAAATGCTTCCGAGCTGTTGATCGCATTCAGTTGTTTGAGAGCATTCGTGTATTGGCAGAAAGAAAGCAATCAGCAGTTTCCTGTGGCTCTCTAATTAAAGACATATTTGTGTGAAAATACTTGATCTCGGATGCGCAGCAGAATAAGGCCTGGTTACTACTTCGGAGTACTACTTTATTTTAACAAATCTTTGCTTCTCATATCCCTGCTGCCACAGAAAGTCAAGGGGTTCCACATGCAACCAAACAAAAAGCATAGCAACAAATAACCGAGAAAAATAACACACCCAAACCGGTAAGTCCTCGTCCTCCAAATCATCCTAGATCAAACTCAAACATTGCGCTATAATTATCACATCTGTAAGGGTAACAAAATTCTGGTGTTTCTGGAAAAGTTAGGTCTGTGAAAGGAAAAGCTGCAAGCAGGGTGGTGGGATATTCCTCTGTAATTTGGACTTTGGCTAATAGATTGATCAAAGATTAGTGGGAAGCTGTTAACCTAGTAAGCTTCCAGAAGGACATTAGTATCTTAAGCAACAACCCCACAGCAGAGTGCCCACACCGCACAATGATACGGAGTCAAACGCATAGAAATCTATCGCCTCACCCAGACCTCCCGGAACCAGTAGAGAAACAAGGCAAAGAAAAGGGCTAGGCAGCAAATGTAAAATAAACGCAGAATTTCCGGGTCCCATCGCCAACTAGCCCAACCGTTTAACTCTAATCAAAAGGTAACGAGCACACTAAAATTAACAAAGAACACACGTTAGAATCAATGGGCCAGCCAAGACAGAACAAAGGAGTCTTGAGATTTGGCGCCAAGATTTGCAGGCTGCTCAGTAATATAACTAGAGGCCTCACAAAGCAAAAGAAAAAGGATCAAAAAGAATATAAGCTGAGAAACTAGGAAGCTAAGAAACTTGAGAAGAAACCACCACCTTTCATCCTAGCAACCACGAGGCATCAGGAACAACATGACCAACAAATCGACTCTGGAGGGAAAAGGCCGAAGGAAAAACCGGGGTCCGATCAAAACCCGACCACAATAACCGATTCCTAACGACCAACGGGGTAAAATTTACCGAAAGGAAGGAAATCGGGTACTCACCAAGTACATTTCCAAAACGCACCCAAGTGCATCAGCGGAATCACGAAGACCGAGCAGGTGCGCAGTTGGAATTCCTCTACCACATCCGGGGTATGGCAGGCACAATGCACCAAATCCTGTGAAGTCCAAAACCGCGAACCAGCTCAAGTGTCAAGGAATCATTTGGTGAGCATAATCCCGTCACCCAAGAGTTCTGGCTGAGAAAGTTAGAAGTGGGAGTTGGGAGCCAAGACTGGGAGTGTGTATTTCCAACTAAACTTATTATTCCCCCAACTATTCTAAGTATTGAAGTGTCTATATAAATCTTGAAGTGCCGTGTTATCATCCCAAAATAAATATAATGATTCTTTTTTGCACCAAAAAAATTGTCTGCTGCTCTTTATTATATCCTGACTAATAAGTCCAATATCCAGAACCAGGGAGTGGGAGAGATTCGAAACATTCAGGGTCAGAAGGTGAAGCTGACAAATCCACCTACCCTGACAGAATGGCGACCGCAGTAGGACCTTGGCAAAAGGGATAGAAACATAGAAAATCGGTGCAGGAGTAGGCCATTCGGCCCTTCTAGCCTCCACGGCCATTCAATGAGTTCATGGCTCAACATGCAACTTCAGTACCGCATGTAATATAGTGGACGATATTTCGGAGGAAAGGTCCAAAATGGAGGAGAGAATCGCCTCCTATGCGTTTAAGAAGGTGAACATCCCCCGGAAATGGATGCATAGACTACTGCGCACTGAGCGTTCATGAGATGCAGCCGCAAATTGGACTGAGAGTATAGAGAAAAGGCGTTTTGTTGAAAACGTGATATGGCTCATCTGCCTGCAGCGACAGATCCAGATGTTGGACGAAAGGGTCGAGTAATTGGAGGCAGAAATCGGGGAGGCCGAGGCACGATCAGGCTTCAGGCCGACAGCGGGAGAGAGATTATGGGTGGAACGAAGTGGGGAGAAACAGGATGGAAGGGAAATGGAGGAAAATTACTGGAGTCACCAAGATTACTTGCATTGCGATGTTACCGAAGCAAAGGGTACTGAGATGCTAAAGCGGGAGGTAACAACCGCCTCACCAGACAACTTAAAGAGCAGGAGAAGAAGTTGAGAGATATTCAATGCCATACCGAGTCGCGAGTAGCAAGGGGTTTGAGATGGGAGACCATGGTCCCTGACAGGTGCAAATCCAGAATGTGAACCTTGCACTCTCTCACGCCAAAGATATGGTTTGCTTTATAATCCCTGGCACTGCCAAGGTAGATAGGGAGCAGCAAGACTAAAACGAGGAGGGGGATTGCAGGGCAGATAGGGACGCTCGACCACCAGCTGTGGCGCCGGGATCAGACCCGGTATGGCAGCAGGAGCATAGCGACGCCGAACCAATACGTGAAGGGCAGGGTCCGGGACCGTTGTGCCCGATCCGGTAGCATAAGAATGGAGCGCCCAATGTACGGCAGGAGCAAGGGGACCAAGAGAGTCACTTTCTGCTCCCACATGGTACCCAGCAGCTAAGGGCAATGGTGGCTAACTTGAATAAAGTTGCTAATAAGGAGGACCCATCTGTTTAATTCATGGAGGAGGAACAGCCGTGCGGGATAAATACTTGCGATGACGCCAAACTGGCCAAAATGCTTCTGTTTTCCATCTACAGCAGATTTTCTCAGTCTCTTTCACAAACACCAAGGCAGGGCAAAGTATGTTTGCGGACATCCAGGACGAAATCCTGGAGCCTACGGGCCTCACGATTGGAGACCGTTTTCCCGAGTGGAGAGGACACTGCAGCTTACAGGAGAGACCCCGCAGGCGTTCGAAGACAGACTGTGGCCCATCTTCCAAACTGCCTGTGTTTGATAACCTTGTCAGTGACCAAAGGGTTCTCTGGCTCCTTATCCCGATGAAAATGCCTAACACGGATAAAGGCCATAGCGGAGCTCTGGTTTGACTCCAAAGACCTCCAGTCTACTGAGTAGATCGTAGTTAGAGAGCTCAACCTAGCTTCCAGGAATCGCAGGGTGGAGGAAGAAAGTGCTGCAAAAGGCAAGGTCCACGATTTGAGACCCAGCCAAAGAAAAAGAGAGTGACACCAGAAAGAGGGCAGCCCCTTTGATAAAAAGCGCTGCTGCTTTGGGAGCGGGAAGAAAGGGCAAAGCAGGAAAGATTTCCGAAACCCCTGGAAGGGCAGTGGAAAACGGATCCCAAGTGCATTAGCAAAATCTCGAACCCGGTGCGCAGAGCTCCCCCAATACATTTCAGTAGTTCATGGAAGCACTCCGGACTGTTTTAAACGGGCCTTGGAATATAGCCACTACAGCCAGCAGGGAGATTCCATCCGCCTCGCCAAATCCCGACACATGACTTGAAACTGCGCCGCCTGTGTAACTTTATCTCATAGAATACGATGCACACAAGAGATCGTGCGTTACGATGGAGGTGGAGAAGGTGACATGGACCTATCTGCTAGATACCGGAGCTTCAAGCACCCATGTATACGCAGATAACCCAGCCGCCTCCCTTCGATCTCATGAGGTCCCGTACGTTCTAATGGGTTTCACAGGGAACGAAAAGGCTGGGTCGCTTTCCAAAGCGCTGACCATTCATCTGGGAGCTCTCGGCACTAAATGGGCGTGTGTCCTGATGAAATGAGAGCGGGAAGCAAGAGAGTTCTTGAGGTCAGACTTCATTCCAGCCCACAAGATCCAAGTGGATCATAGGAACCACTGTCTTTGGAGGGCAGTTGGTACGGGAGAGAAAGGAGAGGTGGTAGTCATAACAGGGAAGTAAGGTAAGTGGACCTTGTGTACGGTGAAGCCGAAGGAGGATTATGGACTTGAACTGCTGCTCAGTCACACCCCGGCGGAGTACGAGGCGTATATGTAGGCCAATCTCGCAGCATTCGCCACCCATAAACACGATTGTGGAAGAGTAAACGGGGTTGAGGTCAGAGTAGGAGGATATCCTTGGTCCGATCAAAGAAACAATATACATTCTCCACGGAGGCTGACGCGGACATGGACACGACTCTGACTTCACTCGTAAGGCAGGATGTGTTGAAACCGATAGCCAACCCTGTGAACTCCCCACTTTGGCCGGTAGAAACCGGACATTTCATGAAGGACCATGGCGGACTCTCGAGTGCGCAATAAGAACATCGCAGCTAGTGCATCCACGGTCGCAGCCGTAGCCGACCTGAAACGTAGCATTCCAGCATCGGCGACCACTTTCACGGTGCTGGACATTTCGAATGAGTTCTGGTCCAGCCCTTTAAATCGTGAGGAGCAGTACAAGTTCGCCTCACCTTCAAGGACCAAAGTACACGGGGAATTGTCTCCCTCACGCTTTTCACAACATCCCTAGTATCTTTAACGAATGAATGGCAAATTGCTTAAAAGGGTATGGTAGACCCCAGCAGCTACTACAGTAGGTTAACGACCTGCTCCTGTTCAGCGACGAGGGGGAGGAGCATGGCCCACTGCTGGCTGAGCTGCTGAAGCTGCTGAGAGAGGAAAGGTTTAAAGTAAACCCTAGGAAAGCACAGATTTTCCAGCAGGAAGTGAATTCCTTGGGCTGGCCATACACGCTGGTGAAAGGGCCATCGATGAGGCAAGGAGGAAGGTGGTACAGGAATTACCTGCCCCTACCATGGTAACGAGAGTAAGGTTCTCCCTGCGACTCATGGTGTACTGCAGAGAATATGCTGCTGCTGCGGCCCCTCTGTTCCGACCCCTGCACAAAGGCATGGAGAGCGAGTGGGATGAGGGTTATCGTGAGGCGTCCAATCAGATCTAGAAAGATCTGTGGACAACACCCGCCCAAGGATCAATTGATAGGGGAGAGCAGTTCTTTCTGGAGCTGTTTGCCCGCGGAGACAGCATGAGGCCAATGGTTTACTTCTCCAGAACCCTCAATGATGTGGAGAAAGGGTACTCCAATTGTGATAGGCTTCTGCTTGCTACTCATTGGGCCGGGTAGGGCCGGGTAGAGGACACAAATCCTCACAGGGGTGTCTCTGATAATTCTCCTCACCCATCATACGCCCACCTAGACGCTTCTAGATGAGAGAATAATGGATGGTAGAGTGAGCAGTGCAAGGATTGCTCGCTAGACATTATTGCTCTCACAATGAATCTGAGGGTAAAAGGCCTATGTGAGCTCAAGCTCGCCGCCAATATGCTCTATTCAGGGTTGTTCCGTGGAAGGGATATGGGATGTCAACGTATGTTTTCGGGTCGGGATACACCTCACGGGGCCGCGAGATCTAAGTGGACGGATCCAGCACAGTATCTGCTCGCGGCCAAATCAGTGGATGCGGGATTGACGAATAAATTCACGAGTAGCATGAGCGCCCTGCATTCTGAACTGTCGGCGGTGGTATATGTAGTCACCTACCCGGAAGTGTTCCCTACACCTATACAATTTGTTCGGACAGTATGTTCCCGTGCAATTCATGTACGGAATACCTATCCATTGTGTCCCGTCGCGGATACACATCTGCAGACGTTAAACTCTGACAACAAAACCTTTATTGTAAAAGATCATGGCAGCTATAGTGACTGAAGGGGATGTATACATACACAAGATGAAAGCGCATTCGAAAACTGAACTCCGTGTAATGGGGAACCAGCAGGCCGATGTACAGGCCAAAGAGGGTGTTCGGACGGCCAAGTTCTGTGATCCATACGATTCAGGCCCAATAGTGGCGGTCAGCAGCAGTAATGGGACATCAGGTGATGCAGGGTGAGCTTTGGCCCCGGACCGGAAAACCATTCAGGCACAAGACGATGTCCTGAAACCTGTCCTGAACACGCTGGCTAAGGGCGAGAGGTCAGAGGGTCCGTACAGCATGGAGATTTCGTTTTAAATGAAGGCATGCTGTGTAAAGTTGAACAGAGTAAAGTTGAACAGCACCGGAGAGAATTCCTCCAGCAGGCCCACGTGCGCGCAGGAGAGGGACACCATGGACCGGAGACCAGCTGGCATCGCGTGCAACAGGCATGTTGGTGGCCGGGACTCAGGGTGGACGTCCGCGATTTGTGCACGAATTGTCTCGTGTGAGCTGCAAACCACCCTGACCCCCGGAAAAAGAAGGTGTCCATGTGACACATCAGGAGAGTAGCGTGACCGTGGCAGTCGATCAAAGTCGACTACATCCCACTGACTCGACATGGTGCATGAGTTCTCCAAATGGGTGGAAGCTTTCCCATGCTGAATGGCCACCGCATTTGGGATTGCAAGGATGGTTGTGAGAGAGGTATTCGCCTGTGGGTACTACTAAAGTGTGTGGAGTCTGATCAGTGGTGACATTTCACTGGTCAGGTAATGCAGGCGACCTTTAAGGTGCTCACTGTGGCAGGGAAAAGGCACGTCGCCCATAACACGCAGTCATCGGGTCTTGTCCATCGTTTAAAGCGTACCATCAAGGAAAGGCTGCAGGAGGAGACGGGAGACTCACCCAAGACATGGGTGGAGGTCTTGCCATTGGACCTAATGGGGATCCGAGCCAGCCAGTCAAAGAGCACTGAATAATCCCCACACGAGCTCATGACTGGTAGTATCATGCGTAAACCCATCCATCTGCTAGCCACCGCGCTCACGAAGGTCAGCTCCGAGAGGTGAACCGGGGCAGCATTGTCAGGAATCTGTTTGATCACCTTCAACAATTCACTGCAAAGCTGCGAGCAATATGGGAAACCAGCATCGGAGCAACCGATTGATGCTAGAAATCTGCAAACATCAAGAATGGGGGATAGAGGATCAGGTCATGGTTCGGAATTTTGCTCGGGTAGAGACTTTTAAACTGCTTTACATGGGGCCGTGCAGCATCACAGATAAAGCAAGCCGCATGTTCTAAGCAGTGAAGATGCCCCAGCGTACAAAATGGTTCCACTTTAACCAATGCAAATTGTTCAACCCTGGGTGAGCAAACAAACGAAGTGGAGAGTCTGGAGCGGGGAACCGCTCCAGCGACGTGGGTCTGCGCCCAACTGTGTGGAATCTCTCTTGGAAGCGGCAGTTTCACAGATCATACAGACAGCGGCCGTGAAGTGCACCACCGAGGGCCCCATAGTTTATTTCTCGGGACAATCCCCAGTCGCCCGAGCCAGGCCCCAAGGACGACTCTCCGGACCCCACGGCCGAGTGTACCGTGATCACCGATGCACCTCCTACCCAGAGGCCGCAGAAAGCAGGGGATTGTCAGCACCTAGTCTCTCCACCCCGAGACGGGTCGCGATGTACATTTTTTCCTTCAATAGTTTTAAATTTAAATTTCAATTAAGTGACTTGAATATTTCCACGTCCGCCAAGCCTGAGAAACGTTATCATTGCCAAGGCTATCTGCTCTGTGTTTTACCGTAAAACAAGGATGAGAAGGGTCTTGCGATTACTCGCTCTACTGTGGACACGTACCGGTCGGCGGTAAGCCGGAGGAGTCCCTCATTTTTGGGTGCTCAGGAGCGAGAGCACCCACAGTTACAATCTGATGTGGCGCACTTGTCATGGATGAGGCCATCGCCTAATTCGACAAGCGGAGATGGCTGGGATGAAATTGAACCCGGTATTCCACTCGTGCCGGGTTCATATACGGGGAGGCGTACATCCCATGCCCAAGTATAAAGATCACCACCTACCGGCTTAGCCTAATAGAGGGTAAACGAGTGTGCCTTGGGTGTAGGGTGCACCTTCCACTGGGTAGATCGTAGTGGCTCAGGAAGCTGAGCACGAACAGAGGACGATATAGCTGATTAGGAAAGACTCGATAACGATATTTACCAGACAGTCACTTGTACACAGCGAGGAGTGAGTGGATGCTGGGACAAGTTGTGGGGATCCGATCAAGGAATTTACTTGTGTCTGTGATGGTCGGAGCGGTCTGTTCTGCGTGCATATCCATTGCATTCCAGAGGCAGTGGAAGGATGCCGGGATGGGATCAGGTGAGCTCGAATCTGGGTCTCATGTGTAAGCCCAGAGCCCCAATCAAATAAAGACACCGAGTTCATTGCATACACCAGGAAAACCCTGCCCACAGCCCCGACGCAACAGACGGATGTAGATAGATGTACTACTACTAGCGACAGGCCACGGTACGGGTTGTTTTTAGTCCCAACCGAAAATTTGCGATACCAGGGTGTTCACTATGCCATGACTTCCCTAAGATAAATCTGACTGAAGTTCACTTTCCTGCATGCTGCCAAAATGGACAGATCAGTTGTATCAAGTCTTACTCCTAGTCATGCTCAGCAGACTCTATGAGCAAGATTACGGAATGTAAACAAGGCAGATCTATACAGTTTAAATACAGGTAACACAATGGGCAGAGAGAGACAGAGAAGGGGGACCTCGAATGAAATACCCACAGCTTTAAATATATGGTAGTCCATAATAAATAACTTAGATGATGCCCACATTGCCATGCAGATAAACGTTTTAAAGAACCAGCTGCACAAGTTTCTAGGGGAGGAAATACAGTGGTAGGCTCAGAGCTGCACGAGGACCAAGCAATGACGGTCCACTTAAAGGAAATAATTGCAGAGCTGAAACGAGACGACAAAATAATATATGATCAAATTCGAACAGAATACCTCGGAGCAGGCACCAATAAACCAAGTGATTGCGTTTCATGGGGCATGTTGTTGGGCGAGGGTCGCAGCAATCTGGAGGAATTAGAGCCAGGCCAAGTCCCCTCCTGAATAAGCAACATGCACCTCGCTTCGCTCCACCCGTTTAGCAATGTGTTAAGCCCGTGACAGCTCCGTCTAGCCTTTGAAGCCTACCATGTTCAAGTCGATTTGGGCGGTCCAACCATAATATCATGGGGATAGTGGTGAGGATGACAGTCATCGGTGGGAACTCACTTGCAACGGTTACAGAGTGGAGAATATTGGAGCAATTCGAGGAGGACTACATGTCCGTTTTAAAGCTGTCGCAACCAATGTCATCAAGAGGGAGCACGCTATGAAAGGTACTGATCTTTTCGGTGCCGGAGCCGGGGTGCAAACCTATAACGATGCCTCCAACACTTGAATGAATGTGTTGGTCATTTGTCAACTTGTGATTATTCTGTATCTGCTCGGTACTGGCTGTTGGACACGAAACAGAGGCCGTCGACTCCGACACCAGAGGATGTTAAATGAGCCTTAATGTAATAATGAATGTATCCTGAAACAGAGAACATGAAGGCTCTGCCGCAGTAAAATCGCTGCGGTATATTTAAGTTTTTATTCCCTCCCTACTGTAAAAACGCAGAGATCGGATTTGTTAATAGAGTTTTAGGTGTATAATTTACATTGTCAATTTAATGTCCTGATCGATTTTGCCACTGATAACGCTGTATTATTCTAGAGGAAGGGGAATGTCTGTTCTGGGTTTTGGCTAGGTAAATCCAGGGAAGGCTGGCTCTTGGGTGTCAGAAATATTTTTCTTCAAAAATGGCACTCTGCTCAGAAGAGTGCCAAATGTGGGACTGTAAGGGTAACAAAATCCCACTGTTAATCGAAGAAGTTACGCCTGTGAAAGCAAAAGCTGCAAGCAGGTTTTGTGGTCTACTTCTGTAATTAGGACTTGAGGTATTGAATTGATGAAAGACTGTCTGGGAAACTGTAAAACTTGTCAGCTCCAAAAAAAAAATTAGCATCCTAAAAACCCGCCCTCAGCAGAGCGCTCCCACCCCACAGTGATACTGCAGCAAGTCCACAGAAATCTCTGGCCTCACCGAGACTTCCTGGAACCAGCAGAGAAACATGACAAAGAAAAGGGCTCGCAAGCCCTGCAAAAATAAACGCCTAGTCCAACCATTTAACTCTAATCAAAAGGTAACGAGCGCACCAAACTTAACAAAGGGAACTCATCAGAATCAAGGAGTAAGCCAAGACAGAACAAAGGAGTTTTGAGTTTTGGTTGCAAGATTAGCAGGCTAGACAGTAGTATAATTAGAAGCCTCACAAAGCGAATAAAAAAGGATGAAACAGCACAGAAGCTGAGAAGCTATGAAGATAAGAAACTTGGGAAGAAGCCACCACCTTTCCTCCAAGCAACCACGAGGCAACAGGGAAACCACGACCAAACAATTGACGCTGGAAGGAAAAGACCGAAGGAAAAACGGGGTCTGACCAAGACACGAACACCACAGCCGATTCCTAACGACCAACGGGGAAATTTATAAAAAGCAAATGGAAACTACAGCCAGTGGAAGGAAATTGGCTACTTACTAAGTACATTTCCAAAGCGCGCATAACTGCATCAGCGGACTCGTGAAGACTGACCAGGTATCAGTTCGAAGTCTTCTACCACGTCCCAGGTACGGAATGACCAACCACCACATCCCACAAACCCGGGAACCCTTAACCAGCTCAACTGTCAAGGGATATTTTGCTGAGCATAAACCGTGCAACCCTAGAGTTCCGGCTGAGAGAGGTCGAAGTGGGAGCTAGGAGGCAAGATTGGGAGTGTGTTTTTCCACCTGTAACTTGAATGTCCCACTTCTATTCGAAGTATTGAAGTTTCTATATAATCTTGAAGTGCCGTGTTGTCATTCTAAAATAAACATAACGAATTGTTTTGCAAAAAAACAATTGTCTGCTGCTCTTTATTAAATCTTGACTAATATGTCCAAAGTCGAGAACGAGGGAGCGGGAATGATTCGAACTGCTTAAGTTCAGAAGGTGACGCTGACATATCCACCACTCTCTCTCTCTCTCTCTCTCTCTCTCTCTCTCTCTCTCTCTCTCTCTCTCTCTCTCTCTCTCTCTCTCTCTCTCTCTCTTCTCTCTCTCTCTCTCACTCTCTCTCTCATATGTACAGGGCTAATTTGTAATTAGCATTGGAGGCTCGGGTATATAGTTTTTTTGCGTGTTTGCGAGAGATGACGTGAAGAGAGATCGAAAACAAGGTGGGGGTCAGGTAAAACGAAACGGAAGAAGTATAACTGCTTCTGAACTGTTTGATTGCATTCAATAATGAGCTGGCAGAAAGCAATAAGCAGCTGTCTATTGATCACAAATTAAAGAGAGAGGCATCTATTAGATAACTACGTCCATACTAGTCTGAAAAAGTCTTATCCCGAATGCGGAGCAGAGTACAGGCCTGTTTAGTTCTTTGACGGGAGACCGATTTGGAATACCAGATGCTGTAGATTTTCGCTGTCACCACAGGCTGCTCGCAACATTCAGACTACCGTCAACCAATCACCAAGCTTTTCGCTTCTCCATCCTGTATTCAATTTCTCTCTCACCCTCCCCTTTATTTTTCGAATCTTTACTGCTCATTTTCCTGCTGCCATCGAAAGCTAATTGGGTCCACAAACAGCCAACCAAATAAACACAGCAGCAAAATAATCGAGGAAAACCATACACCCAAAGCAGTTAGTCCTTTTCATCCAAAGCTTCTGAAATCAATCTCAGACATTGCGGCATAACTACCACATTGTAGCTCATTTCTTCAACAAATAGGTACAGGTCTGATTAGTGCTTGGATAGGAGTCTTAATACCTGGTGTACTCGGCTTTTCCTATTAGTCGAGGTAGTCCCTGCCTTCATTCAGCACTCAATTTGCTGTTTGTTCCCGCGCTTTCTACAAATCTGTCGCTCTCACTCTCTCTAATATGGAAAGGCCTGATTTGTACTTACCAATGGAGCCTCGGGCTTATAGTTTATGTGTGTGTTTGTAAGAGATGGTGCGAAGAGAGATAGAAAACAATGTGGGAAGGCAGATAAAGGGAAAGGTGAGATTTACAAATACTTCCAAGTTGTTTGAGAGCTATCATGTATGAACTGACAGAAAGCAATAGCACCTGTCTACAGCTCTTTAATTGAAAGACAGAGCCAGCTATTAGATACCTACAGTGATACTAGTCTGAAAAAGCTTGATCTTGGAAGCGCTGCAGAATAATGGCTGGTTAATATGTGGAAAAGAGATCGATTGGGAATGATTGATCGAAACATAGAAAATAAGTGCAGGAGTAGGCCATTCGGCCCTGCGAAAATGGACCAACATTCAATGAGTTCATGGATGATCATGCAACGTCAGTACCCCATTCCTACTTTCTCGCCATACCCCTTGATCCCCCAGTAATAAGACTACATCCAACTCCTTTTTGAATATATTTAATGAATTGACTTCAACAACTTTCTGTGGTAGAGAATTCGACAGGATCACCATGCTCTGGGTGAAGAAGTTTCTAATCATCTCGGTCTTAAATGGCTTACCCCTTATCCTTCGACTGTGACCCCTGGTTCTGGACTTCCCCAACATTGGGAACATTCTTCCTGCATCTAACTTGCCTAAACCCGTCAGGATTTTAAACGTTTCTATGAGATCCCCTCTCATTCTTCTGAATTCCAGTGAATAAATGCCCAGTTGATCCAGTCTTTCTTGATATGTCAGTCCCGCCATTCCGGGAATCAGTCTGGTGAACCTTCGCTGCACTCCCTCAATAGCAAGAATGTCCTTCCTCAAGTTAGGAGACCAAAACTGTACACAATACTCCAGGTGTAGCCTCACCAAGGCCCGATACAACTGTAGTAACACCTCCTTGCCCCTGTACTCAAATCTCCTCGCTATGAAGGCCAACATGCCATTTGCTTTCTTAACTGCCTGCTGTAACTATATTCCAACCTTCAATGACTGATGTACCATGACACCCAGGTCTCGTTGCACCTTTGCTTTTCCTAATCTTTCACCCTATAGATAATAGTCTATCTTTCCGATTTTACCACCAAAGTGGATAACCCCACATTTATCAACATTTTATCACTGGATAACACATACCGGTAGAAGTAATATGTTGTAGCTGCTCTCGCAGTATTGTTGGCGCCAAGGCATGGGGAAGGATTGAGCTACATTTTGAAAATAGTGTATTATATGTACCCAACCTAATGGAGGCAGTGAATGCAAGGTACGAAAGGGATAGAAACTAAGGCCACAGGGATTTGGAAAAAAATTACAAATAGACTTCACCAGCCCCTGCTAGAGGATAGTGGAAAGAGAAATTGCCCAGTAATCAAAGACCAATTCACCGGTGGGTGGAAGCCTTCTATAACAGGGACTGCTCCGCTCGGACGGTAGCGCAGATCCTGGCTAGCAAGGTGATACCTTGATGGGGAGTGCCTCTACAGATAGACTCAGAAAATGGAACATTTTTAACGCGCAAAATAATGAAAGAAACATGTGCCATGCTCGGAATCAAACTTAGAAACATAGTAAATAGGTGAAGGAGTAGGCCATTTGGCCCTTCTAGCCTGCAACGCCATTCAATGAGTTCATGGCTGAACATGAAACTTCAGTACCCCATTCCTGCGTTCTCGCCATACCCCTTGATCCCCTTAGTTGTAAGGGCTATATCTAACTCCTTTTTGAATACATTGAGTAAATTGGCCTTAACAACCTTCTGTGGTAGAGAATTGCTCAGGTTCACCACTCTCTGGGTGAAGAGATTTCTCCTCATCTCGGTCCTAAATGGCTCACCCCTTATCCTTAAACTGTGACCCCTGGTTCTTGACTTCCCCAACATTGTGAACATTCTACCTGCATCTAACCTGCATAAACCCATCAGAATTTTAAACGTTTCTATAAGGTCCCCTCTCATTCTTCTGTACTCCAGTGAATACAAGCCCAGTTGATCCAGTCTTTCTTGATAGGTCAGTCCCGCTATTGCGGGAATCAGTCTGGTGAACCTTCGATGCACTCCCTCAATAGCAAGAATGTCCTTCCTCAGGTTAGGAGACCAAAACTGTGCACAATACTCCAGTGTGGCCTCACCAAGGCCCTGTACCACTGTAATAGCACCTCCTTGCCGCTGTACTCAAATCCCCTCGCTATGAAGGCCAACATGCCATTTGCTTTCTTAACCGCCTGCTGTAGCTATATTCCAACCTTCAATGACTGATGTACCATGACACCGAGGTCTCGTTGCACCTCTCCTTTTCCTAATCTTTCACCAGATAGATAATAGTCTATCTTTCCGTTTTTACCACCAAACTGGAAAGCCTCACATTTATCCAGATTATATAACAGGATAACCCATACCGCTAGTAGTAATATGTTGTACCTGCTCTCGCAGTTTTGCTGGCGGCCAGGCATGGGGAAGGATGTTGCTACATTTTGACAATAGTGTATTATTTGTGCCCAACCTAATGTAGGCAGTGAATGCAAGGTACGAAATGAAAAGAAACTCAGACCACAGGGATTTGGGAAAAATTTACAATTAGACTTCACCGGTCCCTGCTAGAGGATAGTGGAAAGATAATTTGCCTGGTAATCATATACCAATTCACCGGTGGGTGGAAGCCTTCTATAACAGGTTCTGCTCCGATCGGACGGTAGCGCAGATCCTGGCTAGCAAGGTGATACCTTGATGGGGAGTGCCTCTACAGATAGCCTCAGAAAATGGAACATTTTTAACGCGCACAATAATGAAAGAAACATGTGCCATGCTATGAATCAAAAGAAGAAACACAGTAAATAGGTGCAGGAGCAGGCCATTTAGCCCTTCTCGCCTGCAACGCCATTCAATGAGATCATGGCTGAACATGCAACTTCAGTACCCCATTCCTGTGTTCTCGCCATACCCCTTGATCCCCTTAGTTGTAAGGATTATATCTAACTCCTTTTTGAATATATTGAGTGAATTGGCCTCAACAACCTTCTGTGTTAGAGAATTGCACAGGTTCACCACTCTCTGGGTGAAGAAGTTTCTCCTCATCTCGGTCCTAAATGGCTTATCCCTTATCCTTAACCTGCAACCCCTGGTTCTGGATTTCGCAACATTGTTAACATTCTTCCTGCATCTAACCTGCATAAACCCATCAGAATTTTAAACGTTTCTATAAGGTCCCATCTCATTCTTCTGTACTCCAGTGAATACAAACCCAGTTTATCCAGTCTTTCTTGATAGGTCAGTCCCGCCATCCCGGGAATCAGTCTGGTGAACCTTCACTGCACTCCCTCAATAGCAAAATGTCCTTCCTCAGGTTAAGATACCAAAACTGTACTCAATACTCCAGGTGTGGCCACACAAAGGCCCTGTACCACTGTAATAACACCTCCTTGCCCCTGTACTCAACTCCCCTCGCTATGAAGGCCAACATGCCATTTGCTTTCTTAACCGCCTGCCATACCTGCATCACAACCTTAGTTACTGATGTTCCATGACACCCAGGTCTCGTTGCAACTTCCCTTTTCCTAATCTGTCACCGATAATAGTCTGTCTCTCTGTTTTTACCACCAAAGTGGACAACCTCACATTTATCAACATTATACTTCATCTGTCATGCATTTGCCCATTCACCGAACCGATCCAAGTCGATCTGCAGCCACATAGCATCCTCGTCGCAGCTCACACTGCCACCTAACTTCGTGTCATCCGCAAATTGGAGATACTACATTTAATCCCCTAGTCTAAATCATTAATATTAAGTGTAAACAGCTGCGGCCCCAGCACAGAACATTGCGGTACCCCACTAGTCACCGCCTGCCATTCTGAAAAGTACCCATATAGTCCTACTCTGTGCGTCCGTCTGAAAACCATTTCTCAATCCATGTCAGCACACTACGCCCAATCGCATGTGCTTTAACTTTGCACATTACTCTCTTGTGTGGAACTTTATCGAAAGCCTTCTGAAAGTCCAAATATACCACATCAAATGGTTCTCCCTTGTCCACTCAACTGGAAACATCCTCACAAAATTCCAGAAGATTTGTCAAGCATGATTTCCCTTTCGCAAATCCATGCTGACTTGCACCTGTCATGTCACCTCTTTCCAAATGCGTTGCTATGACATCCTTAATAATTGATTCCATCATCTTACACACGACCGATTTCAGGCTGATCGGTCTATAATTCCCTGTTTTCTCACTCCATCCATTTTTAAAAAGTAGGGTTACATTGGCTATCCTCCACTCTATAGGAACTGATCCAGATTCAATGGAGTGTTGGAAAATGACTGTCAATGCATCCGCTATTTCCAAGGCTACCTACTTAGGTACTCTGGGATGCAGTCCATCAGGCCCTGGAGATTTAATGACGTTCAATCCAATCAATTTCTGCAACACAATTTCCCTACTAATAAGGATTTCCCTCAGTTCCTCCTCCTTACTAGACCCTCTGACCCTTCTTATATCCAAAAGGTTGTTAGTGTCCTACTTAGTGAAAGCCGAACCAAAGTACTTGTTCAATTGGTCCACCATTACTTTGTCCCCGTTATGACTTCCCCTGATTCTGACTGCAGGGGACCTTCATTTGTCTTTACTAATCTTTTTCTCTTTACATATCTATAGAAACGTGCTAATCAGTCTTAATGTTCCCTGCAAGTTTCTTCTCGTACTCCATTTTCCCTCCTTAATCAAACCCTTTGTCCTCCTCTGCTGAGTTCTAAATTTCTCCCAGTCTCCAGGTTCGCTGCTATTTCTGGCCTTTTTGTATGCCACTTCCTTGGCTTTAAAACTATCCCTGATTTCCCTTGATAGCCGCGGTTGAGCCACCTTCGCTTTTTTACTTTTACGCCAGACAGGAATGTACAATTGTTGCAGTTATTCCATGCGGACTCTAAATGTCTGCAATTGCCCATCCACAGTCAACCCCTCAAGTATCATTCGCCAATCAATCCTAGCCAATTATCGCCTCATACATTCAAATTTACACTTCTTTAAGTTCTGGACCATGGTCTCTGAGTTAACTGTGTCATTGTCCATCCTAATGCAGAATTCCACCATGTTATGGTCCTTCATCCCCAAGGGGCCTCGCACAACGAGATTGCTAATTAATCCTCTCTCATTACACAACACCAGTCTAAGATGGCCTCTCCCAGAGTTGGTTCGTCGACATATTGGTCTAGAAAACCATCCCTTGTGCACTCCAGGAAATCCTCCTCCACCGTATTGCTTCCAGTTTGGTTAGCCCAATCTATGTGCATATTAAAGTCACCCATTTTCAATGCTGCACCCTTATTGCATGCACCCCTAATTTCCTGTTTGATGCCCTCCCCAACATCAGTACGACTGTTTGGAGGTCTGTACACAACTCCCACTAACGTTTTTTGCCTTTTGGTGTTCTGCAGCTCTAACCATATAGATTCCACATCATTCAAGCTAATGTCATTCCTAACTATTGCATTAATCTCCTCATTAACCAGCAATGCTATCCCACCTCCTTTTCATTTTATTCTATCCTTCCTGTATGTTGAATACCCTTGGATATGGAGTTCCCAGCCCTGATCATCCTAGAGCCACGTCTCCGAAATCCCAATCACATCATATTTGTTAACTCCTATTTGCAAAGTTAATTCATTCACCTTATTATGGATACTCCTTGCATTAAGACACAAAGCCTTCAGGCTTGTTTTTTTAACACCCTTTGTCCGTTTAGAATTTTGTTGTACAGTGCCCATTTTTGTTCTTTGTCTTGAGTTTATTAGCCCTGCACTTTTCCTCATCTCCTTTCTGTCTTTTGCTTTTGTCTCCTTTTTGTTTCCCTCTGCCTCCCTCCATTGGTTCCCATCCCCCTGCCATATTAGTTTAACTCCTCCCCAACAGCACGAGCAAACACTCCCCCTAGGACATTGGTTCCGGTCCTGCCCTGTTGCAGACCTTCCGGCTTGTTCTGATGCCAGAGTTACCACATACCATACCATACCCAAAGTTCGGAAATGGTGGAAAGTATGAACTTGACCTGAAAAACGGCCCTGCCTCAAGCAATCCTTTGACAGGCAAGAGAGAGACTGGGACGTTAGCAGCTATTCTAACGTAGCTTCGAGAAGCAGACCGCAAATAAGAAAACAAGAAATTCAGAATGAGGTTAGTGGCTGCTCTGGCCCTCCCAGTGCCTCCACAATTAAATGAAAAAGGGTTTAAACGATATTTTATATGGAGGACTCCACAAGCAGCAATCAAGGGAATATAACCATGCCATGCGTGGAAATAATTTCATGTTTTTAATTTAACAATTGACTGCAGGCGGTGTACCTATTGAGCACCAGTTCATGGCAATCGTGCACGAATGACTTATAAGAATGAGAATGTAACGCTCAACTTAACATGGGTGGCCTCTGGTCCCAGGATTGTATGTAAAAGATGTAATGACAATACGCCCCAGAATATAACCAAAATACGGAACGAAGGCTGGTATTCGAAGAGAACGGAGTATATCAATCGTACCGACTGAAAACTGGCAACCTTGGGAGAGAGAGACTTGGTGATGTGCATGAATAATTCTCAGTTGGGCAAGAGGATTTCATGGGTGATCATAATAAATGTTAAACACCCACGTCCAAATCTTAACGGATGCCACACCGGAGACTCTGCATGATAACGCCTGAGCACACTAATAGCCACTTCAGTAAGATATTTAACAACAATCATAAAGTTTGACCCGAAAATAGGACCAGGTATTGTAAGAACCCGGATGTTGCCCTAAATATAAAAACAATGCTCGTCATCGGCGAAACCTACTAGATACGGTACTCGCCGGGGGTGCAAAGGTGACTCGGAATCATAAATTCAATGTATATTGAAACGCTGTAGAATAAAATACAGAAAGCAGGATAAGTGAGTAAAGATTCCGGCAGGCTGTCAGATGTCAGGCACGAAGCATTATATGCCAATAGCCTGCGGGCATGGCTGTAAACCATATGACATGGCAATGGGCAAACAAATCTAACTGGCAACAGCAACAGGTATCGGCTAATTTAATGCAGGAAGCAAATAAGACTTCCTGCATTATAATGGCTCTAATCAAGGAAGGACAACGGGCTGAATTAGAAAATATAACATTCCCTGGGAATGACCCACGATGGGCTAAACTGTTTCAGTTCATTCAAGAAAATCTGATGGTCAGTCCAGAAATGACGCATAGGCGATGTGATAAATATCGATATGATTTGACTATTTTGTTGGCTAACGTTGCTAACAGTTTACTATGTTGAGGGTTTATGATCCAACCAGAGCTATTCGGTAAAAACCTATGGAAGCCACAATTTAACGGACAATGGATAGACACGAAGAATAAAATGCACAAGGGGATGGACTGCATAAAGTGGCCATTGCGGCAAGTATGTCCGCTACATAAACCAGTAGTGGAACCATACAGCATGGAAGGCATAGCAAGGGGTTGTGAATGGGAGCTGCAGCCCTTAAATGATACCAGAATGCATGAAATCGAACAAAATTGCATAAGTTTAACCAGTATACTTCAATGGTATACTTCAATGCGGATCAATTGGAACCCCCGATCAATGAATGCCAGGAAGGAAATATATGTCATGTTCGACGTTAAAACGAAACGTACTGATAAATAGGACAATGGGAAGGTATTGCGCAACACAGCAGCACAAAAGGACTGTCCGGACTACCCCCAGTAGTGGACTTGAGAAAGTTAAGCGCCTTTTTGGAAACACACACCCAGGTGATAAAGTACCTGGGAGAAGAGAAGGAGCGGTTACTCAGACAAAATGTCATCATGAGTTACACAAATCAAGAACAGATCTGAGTGATGGAGAAACTAAGTGACTTTACGGTTCATCAAGGGTCGGACATTTTTAAGGGCTGGTCACCTAAAACCTTCGTGGTCGTCAAATTGATGTGGAATCCAATTGTGGTAATAATGGTAGGAATATGTGTCGTTATCCAACTATATTTGATGGGTTAGATCAGAGGGATATTCAACCGCATGGTTCTAGCTGAACAGTAAACAGCCTTGATAACTACGGAATGTGGAGGTGATAAGGAAGCGAATGACTTTGTAAGGATTAGGGAAATAATTAAGACCCCCGAGTTTATGCTCTGTGTGTAAAAAACAAATAATAGTGGCGTGCCAATATTCCAGAGAAATGGTCAGGAGTAGTATGTGAAGACGCCACAAAAGACAGACCGATGAGTGATTCCAAGGATATGGATATGTTATCACCATTTCCAGCAGCCGGCTCAGAACATATATGTGGTCGGCTGTTTATTTGAAATAATCAGGGATCAACTGGAGGGACTTAATAGGGAAATTACAAATCGTACATACAATTCATAATGATAATTGGGATGTTTTAATTTGGAGTTAACAGGTTTTTGAAATTAATCCCACAACCTGTTTTTCTGACTGTGGGAAGCATGTGTGCGATACCATCCACAGAGAAGAAGATGTTGCAGTGAATCGACCAAAGACACAGAAAGGGATAACATAGACTGTTAATTGTATAACAAGATTTGAATTAAATAAAACGAATCATAATGCCATGTACCCGGAATTACCATTGAAGGCATGTAGAAGCCAGATTTGTGGACGCACCGTACCAATCAAGCATGTGTTAGTCAATCAGAACGTATTACTTTTAACTTCCGTAATTATCTGATGCTTTGATATGAAACTGTGTAGAATAAGATATTTCTGGCACTATGTTTGTGCATTCCTTCAAGGATAGCTCCCATGGCGGATTTCGTCTTTGAAAAATAAAAATCGCATTTACTTTAAGGCTAACGGACTCCGAGTGGTGGTTTGAACTTTACCCGGACATCCGAAAGCTCTCCTACTCCCCCAAGCTCTCGTACCTCCAAAGCTCTCCTACCCGCCGAACTCTCCTTCCCCCCAAGCACTCTTACCCCTCCAAACTCTCCTACCGCCCGAAGCTCTCCGAACCCCAAGCCTTCCGACCATCCCTCCAAATACTTCTTCACTCCCAAGCTCTCCTAACCACAAGCTCACCTACCCCGCAAGCTCTCCTACCCCTCATGCACTCCTATCCCCCCAACTCTCCTACCCACAAACTCAACAACCGCCCAAACAGTCCTACTCCCCAAAGTCCCCTACCCCCAAGCTCTGCTACCGCAGCACTCCTAACCCCAAAGTCCCCACCCCACCCCAAGCTCTCCTACATCCACCAAAGCTCTCCTACCCTCCCCGCCATGCTCTCCTACCCCGCAAATATCCTACGCACCTAGCTCCCTACGCCCAAGCTCTCTTACCCCCAAGCTCCCCAACCCAAGCTCTACCAACCACTGCCAAGCTCTCCTAACCACCCGCCAAGCTCTCCGACACCCCAAATCTCCTAACCTCCAAGTTCGCTTCACCCCAATCTCTCCTACACCCCTAAGCTCTGCTACCCACCACCAAGCTCTCATTCCCCCGTCGACTTCGCCGTCGCTCCAAGCTCTCCTACCCGGAGGCTCTCGTCCCCCTTCCCAATCTCTCCTATCCCACGAGATTTCTCACAACGCTCCCTCAACCTCTCCTACCCCCATGATGTCTCCTCCCACAGCTCAGCCACCCATTCAGACCTCTCTCGCCCACTCCCAGCTTTTTCACCACCCCCTCAGCTACTTTTCACTTCCTCAAGCTCTCTGTCTCTACAATGTCTCCTCCCCCAAGATCTCTCTCTCTCTAAGCCCTACCCAAGCTCTCTTCTCGTCAAATATCACCCCAAGCTCCCTCTTTTCACAATCCCCCCACTCCAAGCTCACTCTTCTCTCTCCCTCTGCATGCTCTCTTCTCACCCCAAATTCTTTCCGCCTCCAAGCACTCTCCAAAGTCGTAGCTCTCTCCTCGCAAGCTCTCTCCCTCTAAGCTCACTCCCACGCCATCCCAAAAGCTCTTTCAACCCGCAAGATCTCTTCCCCAGCCCTCTTCATTCCCTGATTTCACTTCCACTCAAGTTCTCTTTCCCATCCTAGCTCCCTTCTACCCCCCCAAGTTCTCATCTAATCCAACCTCCTTTCTACCTCCCAAGCACCCTTCTAACCCCTACCCAAGCTCACATACCCCATCCTCTCAGCTCTCTTTTACCCCAAATTCTCAGCTCTCTTCTACCCCCACCCCACAGCTCTCATCTACCCCCAGCTCTTATAATCTCCCAAACTCGCTTGTGCCCTACAAGCTATCTTCCCCAGAAGCTATCTTGCCCCTTCCAAGCTCTCTCCCCAAGCTTTCTGCACCCACTTCTCTTCCCTTAAACTCTCTTTCCGACCCGAATATCCCTTCTACTTCCTCAAGCTCTCCTGTAGCCCACCGCTTCAAGCTCTCTTCAACCCTCCCCCCAAGCACTCTTCTACCCCAGCTCCCAGCTCTGTACTACGCACCCACAGCCCCAGCACTATTCTGCCCATCCAACACCAGCACTAATCTAGCTCCGCCCCACAAGCTCTTCTAAACCCCAAGCTCTTCTACACACCAAACTCTTCTACTCCCCAAACTGTTCTACTCCACCTCCAAGCTCTCTTCTACTCCTTAGCTCTCTTCGACCTGACAAGTTCTCGTCTGCCCCCAAGCTGCCTTATACCCCCACTCCTCCAGTTGTCTTCTACCTCTACCCGCCCCCCCCCACAACTCACCATCATGTCCGAGAAAATTCCACGCATGCCGGTGACCCTGGATGCGATCGACAGGAATACTGCTTCCATTGCCCTCCCGGTGATCCCAGAACTTGGCATTCCAGCCCTAGTTTCCATCACTTCGAGCGACAGATGCGACCAAGAACCAAAAATCTTTTTAGGCATCAGAGAATGTTGCCCCCTCTGCACACCCCGCTCCCGCACCTGTCCAAACAACGCATCTGTCTTCACCACTCCTCCAATGTGGCACCGCCTGTTGAGTTCCTCATCAAAGCTCCGTGAAGCGAGGAGGGGGCGGGTTATGTTGGGGAGAAGAAAGATGTTGGGGAAGCAAAGTGAGCTGCATGTGCGCAAGTGATGGCTGTGTTATATCTCCATCTGGGTTTTCGCAATTTGTTGAAATGATTGGGGGCTGGGGACCACGTTCCTGCTCTGGCTTTGTATTCTGTGTTGCTGGACATTTTTACCATGGGATTTATGTCAATGAAAAAAAAGTGGGATGTGTCAGTTGGGTGTTATTAGCTGTGTTACTCACGATTTCAGACCAATGTTGGTGTTCACCTTTTGTTATAGAGCATAACCTTGTTGCTCATTTTCTAACATAGCTGGATAATTACACACTCTTGGTCCCACACCACGAAAGGGTTAAAACCAACTTAACATTCATGAAGGTAAAGGTTAACACGCACCAAGTTGATGGGCATCATTGATGTCTGAGCTGCACACACATACAGCAGTCTGTCAGCGTTGTCACTCAAATCAGCACTCTTTCTGGAAAATCGTTCCGATATCAGCTGCTCACTTAAGATTGGTATTTGAGAAATGCCAGCCATACTATGGCATCTGTCCCGGTTAGGTTTACTTTTTGTTGGAAGAATTTTTGAGCGGGTGATATTAAGGAAGATATGTGTACGAGGTTGAAGCTAGGTGATCCCCATTGCTCCTAGTATGTGTTAATATGCTCGTTACGACAAAAAACAATCGCCGGGCGTTATTATTGAATCTCGGCGTTAAGTCCGTGAGGAAAGTAACGATGTGCAATAATATGGGCGTTGAAATCGCCCATTCTGCTTATTACGCTCCAAAAAAGTGGGCCGATGTTAATATTTTTTCTTGGCCTTAAACACATGGGGAAAATAACGCTGGACGATAATCTCCTCAAACAGCCTGTCAGTTTCCATTTTTGCGAAAATGGGCGATAGCTCGCCGTTATCCATAATTTCAGCGATTAAATGGGCGTTAACTGGGCGTTAAGCAGGCAAGAAAAAGGGGATGTACTAGCCTAGTTGTTTTTGATCACCTGAAAGGCAGTGCCATCATTTGCTGGGAATTCCTTCACAAAAGCGGCTGCTTTGCGCAATAGTGAGATAAATAAACCTCTGGATGATCCCAAACCTCGTAATGTCAGGGGAGCTGCCCCGTTCCAATCTGGAATCCCAATTCACTATTGCATCAGTCTGAACATCCATGACGGTGATCAGTCCTGCTGCAACACATCTGAAATTGTCACATGCTTCACGGTGTACACCAAAACGACCTAGCAAAGGTGAGCAATGTGTCTAATGGATCTTCCGCCAAGCTGCCATCTGCACCATACTACTTGGCAGAGGCCCCATGACTGTAGCAATGTTTGATGCTCAAAAGCCTCTTTTTGGGTAATCCCCAGGGTTATCAGCTTGGCAGAGCTGTAAGCTGGTCCTTGTACAGCAATTTGCTCCTTGACCACCAGCACTACCACTATCACCAACAGCATCCGCTCCCTCATACTCTGTATCTCAGTCTGTTACTTTTCTCCAATCTGTCTTTAAGTTTTCCAGGCTGATTTTATCTCACCTGGTACTTGTAAGGAATAGCGTATAAGTATGTGTGCTTGGAATATTATTGTGTCCTGGATTTTTCTTCCGGTGAAACACCATGAGTACCTGAGCTTACAATAGTGCTCATGAACAACATTTTCATCATGCTTTCATTCATGCTGACAGTTTATCTAGTTCAGCAGAAGGTTTGCTCGAGATGCATGAATGAGGGAATAGGATAAGAAATATCTGGAGAAACTTTGCACCTCTCACTTGTTGGTGGCCGTTCTTGAACTTTTCCATTCCCCTTGATTTACAGGCCTTCGTCCTCATATGGATTTATTGGGTGTAGATTTGGAGGGCCTTTTACTGTTCTTCATCGTTCCGTTTTGTTATTTACTGTCTGCAAGTTTTCTAAAGTGGATGGTGAATAATACTTCAAGTGTTATTGTCTTTTTCATTAAACTTCAGTTAACTTTTCGGACGCATTAAGAATACGAAAGGTGTTCTATAAGTGTTTTCTTTTTTAAGAAATTCCCTTTTCCATTATGATAACTGTATATAATAATACACTATGCCACCCATAGTGAGTGTGAAAATAAGACATCTTGCAGGTACTGTACATTAGATGGGAGGATAAATTGTCTTTAATCTATGTATAGGTGTGAGTGAATTTATACTTCCAGGTGATACTGCAGGTTTAAATTGAACCATGCTCTTTGGTAGGCATGCATGGTAATCAATGGCAATAGATAGCACAGCATTAAGGGAAATCATTTTGCATATTTAAGAGACTGAATTTGTTTTGCTCAATAAAGGATGAAACTAAGTATTGTATACAATGAGTAAGTGTGATCCCCGGTCAATGAGTTGTGTCTAGTGCTATAATTGAGCAGGACTCGAGACAGTGGGGTCTGCAGGGAGCCTTCCAACAATCGTGTCAAGCTTTGCTTGATGGTTTGAACTGCCCGTTCTGCCTGGCCTTTGGATGCGGGTTGGAATGGAGCAGATGTTGACTTGCGTGATCACATTGCGGTCATGAATTAGTTGAATTCAGTACTGGTGAAAAACGGCTCATTTTATCTGACTAGGACATCAGGAAGTCCGTATGTGGCAAACGTGGCTCGTCAGCTTACGATGCTGGCGGTGGACTTGCTTACTGACATTATTACGCATTGAATCTATTTTGAATAAGAATCCACAACAAAGAAGAACATTTTAACTGGAAGTGGGCCTGCAACGTCAACGTGGATCGCAGACCAGGGTGTGCAGGGCCACGAGCACAAACTAGCCGTGCCTCTCATAGAAACGTAGAAACATAGAAAATAGGGGCATGAAGAGAACATTCGGGCCTTTGAGCCGATACTGCAATTCAATAAGATCATGGCTGATCACTTTCTCAGTATCACTTTCCCGCTTTCTATCCATTCCACTTGATCCCCTCAGCAGTGAGGGCATATCTTGAATATATCCAATGAACTGGCATCAACTACTCTCTGCGGCAGGGAATTCCACAGGTTAACAACTCTCTGAGTGAAATAGTTTCTCCTCATCTCAGTTCTAAATGACCGATCACTTATCCGAAGACTATGTCCCCTGCTGCGGGCCTTCCACAATATCTGGAACATTCTTCTCGGATCTAACCTGTCTAGTCCCGTCAGAATCTTATAAGTTTCAATGAGATTCCCTCATCCTACGAAACTCCAGTGAATTAAGGCCCAGTTGATCCAGTCTCTCCTCATATCACCGTCCAGCCATCCCTGGAATAAGTCTGGTGTAACTTCGCAGTGCTCCCTCAATAGCAAGAACGTCCTTCCTCTGATTAGGAGAGGAAAACTGAACGCAATATTTCAGGTGAGGCCTCACTCAGGCCCTGTACAACTGAAATAAGACCACCCTGCTCCTATATTCAAATTCAACAGCGTTAAATGCCAAATTTCAATTTGCCTTCTTCGCCGTCTGCTGTACCTGCATGCCCACTTTTGTCCCACGTGACGGCCAGGAACCAAGTAGGCGTAGGGAACACACTTAGACCGTGGGATCGTGATACCGAGAGACATCTTCCGGACCCAGTATTGTAATTTGAAATACCCCGGGGTGGAACCAAGCGGTGCACAGCGGCTAACGGAATCCAAACCTGTGAACAGGGTCGGACCAACGGGCCGAGCGGTGGTAGGTAGTCATTAAGGTTAAAGTAAGCACTGCGGGAATTGCTTAAACGCGTTTTAAGAATTGTATAAGTTTGTGTAACAGCAGAACTTGTGACCTGACAGTATCTAGGAGACGGTTTACTACAAGTTACGCTAGATAGAAAGCGGACCTCTGAGAGTAGATTCCGAACGGTACTCGTCCGACCCAGGAATGGCCATGAAAGCAAGTAACCTCCAGTGGGGATCAGAAGGGTCCATTACACGCCATCTGGCGGAAAATAGAAAAGAAGCTAATCGAAAAAAAAAATGATTAGCTCAGGGTGGAATCCTCAGGAACTACCAGCAAAGCAAAGGGAATGGTGGGAGAAGGAACGGAAAGTCAAAAAGGAAAAAAAAAAGGCTGTGGTCTTGATACTGCGAGCCCATGTAAATTAACATAGGAAACTAAGATTTAAAAAAAACTGACGGTGATTGTCTTAAGTGAAGTATGGAAGAGGAATAGAACCGGCCAAAGAAAAAGATTAATAGGAAAGAAGAGAGACTTTTCTGAACGTGTGTATTAAATGAGAATTGCATGTGTGAATTTTGACTGCAGAATGAATTTTTTATGTTTTCAGGTTCCGAAAGCCTGGTTGGAAGAGGAATGCAAGTGTCTGTTCATTTTAGAAACAGAGTGAAAGTCTTTTTTAACCCTTTGTATTGTTGTCCTGTATGTGGGAAGTTTTAAGACATTTAAGTTAGAAACGCAGGTGTGGATTTATTCTGATGATAAGTTACGGAGCTAGGAAATTAAACAAATGTATAAAGGATAGGTTTGTTGAGCAAAAGATGTATTTGACATGCTCACTTACTTGTCGAAAGAAAACATGCAATGATTGATTGGGTTGAAAGACATAAATGTATTCTCGGAATGAGATAAAGAATGGTTTAAAAAAAAAGAGCTACTAGCAAAAAAAAAAATGCTTCAAATAAAGATTGAAATTACAAAGTTTGAATTTTGGGATTTTGAGATATTCAGAGAAGGCACAGAAAATACTGAGGTGGATTTAAAAAAAGAAAAAGATTAAATTAAATCTGATCAGGTCAAACTCCTGGGCAAGTGGCGAGCTATCTGCGAAGGTGTAAAAGGAACTTTTGGAAAATGTTAAAAACAGCAAGCTTTAGTAACGACTTTGAAACTGGAGCATTTTGAGATAACGAAAGGCAGCCCTCAAACTCTCAAAGCTTGACTCCATTCCAGTTATGAAAAAGAAAAAGAAAAAATAAAGACCACACTTTGAAAGTAAACAAATGATTTTAAATTAACAAATTTATGGAGTTACGAACCCTCCATGTAAAATACAAAACCTAATTTGAAGAAAGAAAAAAAAGATGTAACGGAATAAATGCAAAAAGACATAACTTACTAAATACTAGTTGATGTTTGCTGTGAAAAAGATATTGCTTATATTAGAAGGAAAAAAATTGGAATCGGTAAAAAACACTCTGCATGGATTCGAATTTTAAATTATGAAAAAGTTTCAATGCAGTTTGAAAAGATTTCCAAAATGGACAGTGTTTATCATAAAAAAATCCATAACAGTCTAAACAAGCAGGAGGGTTTTGATGATAACGAGGAGAAAGAGAGAAATAAAAAAAAACAGAATTGAATTTCAGTGAACAAAATTGCTATTGTATGTGTGGTCTTGTTTTAAAACAATTTTAAAAAATAAAATACTTTGGCAAGTATACGAATAAGAAGTTAAGAAAACATTGGAGTTTACTCTAATGATTTATGCTGTTTTTAACGGATTCCTAATTTCGAAGCCAGTTTTGAAGGCACAAAAACTTTTTTTCAGATGATTACGTGAAGTCACGTAATGACATCAGGTCTTCTTACAAACCTGCAAAGGAGATAACCCTTTCCATTGACAGCCGTTTTATACTGATCATTATTAATTTGGATTTCTTACAAAAAAGACTCATCTAACAGAGGAAACAAAAATAAAAACAGAACTAGCTGTTCTAATAATACTTTCCTGATAAAATAAAGAAATAGATACTCAATAAAACAAATTGAAAAGTTAAAAGCTAAGATCAACAGGCTGGAAGAGATAACGGAACTAGACGGATAGTGCAGTGCGCAGCCATATCACCATCACCTACGGCAATAGAGCCAATGTACCCCACGGTGGGTAGGTGTAGTCCACAAAACCAACCTAACGGTTAAGCAGACAGCGATGTTTGGAGGAATAGCTTTGGCCTTGGTCATAATAGGAGTTTGGGTAATATTTAAGTGGGTAAAGACATGGGCGCACGTCCTGCAGATTCAGCTCGAAATGGTTCGATTATTACCTTGTGCTTCTGATTTAGCAGGGTGACAGGGACACTCGTAGAGCAAAAAAAACTTAACCCCTGGTGACGACCAGGCCGTCTGTTTAAAATTACAGATAATACTTACCGGAATGGGAATACGAAAGGCGCTACTCGTAATATGGATAGCCCTGCGACATGCACTTAACTTGGGCAACACCGACGGACAGGAGAGCACGCTGGAAATAAACAACAACATGAACTATGGAGTCTTGTTTAATTTAACGGATGGAATGTGCATCCCAGCAGCCAAGGACTGGAGCAAGGACAGGACTTATTTTAATGCATGGTTACAAGTGAATCCAAAGAGGAATCCTAATAAGAATAAGAGTATGTGTACAATGCTCCACGGGTATAAGGAGCAGATGCATTAAACGGAGGGATGTCAAAGGGCCTGATGAATGTACTTTCGGCATAATTTGCGCGCCTCTGGGACAATCCCAGCAATCAGTCATCCGCAAGAAGGTAATGGGGCTGTGTGGGCATTACGATGAGGCGGGGGCAGCAGCAATATCATTGTATGTATGTTTCTCACCCCATCCGATACCGCGCCCCATAAGAACCACTACATTGCCCGAGGAACTGCCTTGTCCCATAACTACGAAGGGACAAGAGAATGGGATTGTAATGTACAACGAGGGGGAACTGTTAATGATAATGTTAAACATGAAATTGTGCCTGTTCTGATCAATATTTCAGGCATCCAGATGCCGGAATACTGTACCGAACAGTCAAGGAAAATGTACAATGTATTAAGTAAAGTTGTAATGCAGCAGGCTGCCGATGCAATGGGTGCCAGTAGGTTCCGCGGACCGGGGTTAGCCCCCAGGATAAAGAGGGAAATAGGTAATGATGTTGCTACCGTTTTCAATACAGGGACCTACGTAGTGAACTCGATAGACATACAAGAATTAAATGAGAGGGTGGAACAGCTTAGAGGGGTGATGAAGGGGTTATTGGAGAGGGTGGAGCAAAACCAGGAAGACCAAGCCAACCTAGGAAAGGAGGGTGCCAAAATCCAGCTGGATGGCATCTCAGTCCTGGAAGCTCACGCCGCAACCATCAATCACCTCATTGATAGAGAACAGGAAGATACAGGGAAAGCAAAGAGAGGGGCAACTCTGTCACGCTTATGGTCTGTGGATGGTGGGACAGATCCGCCACAATCTCGACCAGATCCAACGCGGGGAAGTACCCGATTGGATAGACATTTCACATTTTGATCAGTTGGCTAAACAAAGGGGGACACTGGATAATTGTACTCTGAAGGGACTGACCAGAGTATACCCACCAATTCCAGATTGCCAGTTGGGTAGGACTACCGGGATAGGGATAGTCCTGATGAGCACCATAGCCACGCCGGACTCAGGGCAGTTCCCCCTATACCAACGGGAGAGTATCGGAATAATATGGGAAAATGTCTCCATACGCTACTACCTTACCACCACCTCATGCCGTTCGTCGAAACAACATACTTACCGGGATTTCCCTAGCAGATTGCAAGCAAAAGGGGGAAATCATAGTATGCCCTCACTCGGTGGGCAGAGGGGAGCTAGACGAGTGCGGGTTTAACCGAACCGACTGGTGTGTACTAGAAATAGTGCCCGCACACATGCACTTCGCGAGGGCAGGCTACGGAGGGAAGGGAAGATACTGCGTCTCTACGACTGAGCGTTCATTCCAGTATAATGACCTGCAGTTCCCTATGCCACAGCCAAACTTTTGCTTTACACCACAACGACCTGTCGCGATCGGGCAAGCGCATATCACCAAGGTTAGGCGACGGAAGTCCGAAGTTATTGAGGTAACCGATCAGCTCCATGATCATTTACAGGATTATGACGAACCAGATCAGGTCCCTATCCCACATCTAACCGAAGTATTACGAGAGTTGAGGCTCCGAATGGGTCAATCCGTAAAGCTCTACCACCAACTACAAACTAAAATCAAAGTACTGGAAGAAGATACCGAGGTAGACTTACAAATCAGAGTTGGTGGAGAAAGGTCTGGGACTGGGGAATAAATGTGAACATCCACCCATGGAGTCGAATAATTTCACATATACTGGTCGGGATACAATTGATCTTAGAAATAACAGACACCACGCACAACGAAGACGGACAAATCACCATTCCCCGGATACTAAACAAGCCTATTTTGGAAGGGGCAGGAGGATTTGGTCTTTGTGAATTCGGTTTAAGCAACCGGGACTCGTGAAACCGCGTGACTGGCCAGCACGTAGAGGCAGGGAGTACCGGGCCGTGCACAAAATCGAATAAAGGTCGAATGATCGGTTAAAATGGGACTGGGACTAGTCCCTTTACCGAAAGGGTGAGTTGTTGTAGGAGGTAGGCACCTTTCGAATATATCAGAACACTAGGCATTTGGCACCTGCTAGATATATCTAAACGCATATAAGTTTAAAGTGGCCACACATAAAATGGCTGCCCAGGCATGATGGTAAGTCAGGTAGTCAAGCTGTGAATTGTTGAATGTTCAATGACAGAGCAATAATCCTGTGAGGCCCACTATAGGAATGCCTTGGATGCAGGATAAGAATAATGAGGAGAGAACCCATCTCCCGTATTCAAGGCCAGGAAGAAAGAGATAAGAGAACCCATCTCCTGTAAACAGGGTTGTAAACCAATTATTTCTCCATGAAGAAAGAGCTCGTGAGAGAACCACTAATCTCCTGTCGTAAAGTTATCGATCAGCCCAAGCTGACAAGAGACGAACACATGGTTCCTGAGACATAAGGGGAATTCTATTGGGTTAAAAGAACCTATATGTAATCTATAATCGTTGTGATTGGCTTGTGTCCAGCCGCGATGGACTGTGTAACTGTAGTAAACTGTTTGTAACTGTTGTGAAACATATAAAAGTAAATGTAACCCTTTGTTCTGTGGAGAGAAACCTGGATACGGTCCTGAGTTTTCCTCCCCGCTGAGCGTAATAAAGGCCGCCAGATGTTGGAACCGACTCTGAGTGTTGAGTGATTCTTCAGAGAAAACACTAACGCTAACAACACATATCGACCAGACCAAATAAGGACGGAATATTTCCTCACCTAAAGTACATTAGCGAACCAGATGGGTTTTTAGAAGAATCCCATAATTTCACGGTCACCATTACAAACACTAGCTTTGTATTCGAGATTTATTTAATTAACTGAATTTAAATTCGCCAGCTGCAGTGAAGGGATTTGAACCTCCAGCACATTAGTCCAGACGTCTGGATTTGTAGTCCAGCAACATAACCCCAATCTACCGTACCCAAATATTTCTGGTGCTTTCAAAGCCAGAAGCTTGGCTCTGTTATGATATTGAAGCACGCCCCAGAAATATATGAAGGGCTGGCTAGGTGTGCTTTCTGTACCATCTCTTAATCTTCATGGTAATTAGAAAATCTATCATTGAATGGGCAGGAATTGAGGTACAAGTTATTGGTGAATTGGAAGTTGAAAGTACATCAGAAATATTCCAGAAAGATAATACGATAGGAATTGTGGTCGAAAGCTTCCTGTGGGCGGATGCCACCGACCGGTAAACAATCGACAAATTTACCTGCCGGTCCTGCTGTTTCAGCGACTTCCACTCCTGGGTCTCGATACGTAAGTCTGCCTGAAGGCTTACTTATTGCAGGAGCAAATGCGGTTCGAAAGCTCGCCTGGGATCATGTAGGCTTGCACAACTGATAAAATTATGGAATCTCCAGTGATAATTTTGAGGATTTGTAAGGATCATAAGTATCAATGGGATTCTCTTAAAACATATACGAGCACATGAAATAATAAAACATTGGTCTGCGGGATGGGGCAGGAACTTGGGATATGATATGGGGCAGGAGGTTCTGCTGGCTGAAGGGCAGGAACTTGGGGTGGGGTTGGATAGGAACTTGGAGTGGATAATGATGCTCGAACGAGGGCTGGTGAATGAGCAGTAAAGTTCTGAGGGATTGACATGGAATTGGGAGTGAATGGGACAGGAACTTGGGCTGGTTGATTGTTCAGGAATTTAGGCAGTCGGGTGGGGCAAGAACTTGGGCAGGTTGATTGGTCAACAACCTGATCTTTCGACGGGCAGGGACTGGGCTTTAGCAATGGGCAGCAACTTGGGTTGTGTGATGTGGCAGGAAATTGAGCTGCGTGATGGGCAGAAAATTGTGCAGGGGTTTCCGCAGGAACTTGGGTTAGGGTATGGGCACGATTTGGGCTGTGAGATAGGGTAGGGACATGGACTGTGGAACGGGTAAGGAAATACGCCTATGGGATGGGGCATGGAATTGGACGAGAGGATGGGCATGATCTAGGACTGGGGGAACGGGCAGAAATCTGTGCTGGGTAATGGGACAGGAACTTAGGCTGCGATGTGGGCTGGAACTGGGGCTGTGGGATGTGGCAGTTGTTTGGGCTGGTAGATGGGGCATTAGCTTGTGGTGGGGGATGGTCTGGAGCTTGGATTGGGGCACAACTTGGGCTGGGGGATGGAGTAGGAATTTGTGCTGTGAGATCGGGCAGGAACCTCATGTGGGTGATGGTCAGGAGCTTGCACTGGGGAAATGGAAGGAATTTGGGCTCTGGGGTGGGGCAGGATCTTTGGCTGCGTGAGGGGCACGAACATGCGCTGGGGCATGTGATCGAACCAGAACTCGGGATGAGGCAGAAACTTGGGCTGGAGGTGGGTAGGAACTTGGGCTGGGTGATGGAAACTATCTTGGCCTGGGAATGGGCAAGATCTTGTGCTGTGGAATGGTGCAGGAAGTTGGGCTGGGGATGGGCAGGGTCGTGTTGTGGGGGATGCGCAGGAAATTGGTCTCGGGGTTGGGCAGTGTCTTGGGCGCTGAATGCGGTAGAAGTTGGGCTGGGGGCTGGGCAGGATCTTGGGCTGGAGATGGACATGAATTTGGGCTGGAGATGGCCAGGAGTTTCGGCTGATTGATGTGGCAGCATATTCGGCTGGGGAATGTGGAACGAATTTGGATTTTGTGATTGAGCACGAAATGGGTTAGGTAATGTTCAAGAAGTTTGTCTGGCGAATGTTCCAGGACTTTAGCCTAGGTTGGGGCGGAAACTTGGGCTGGGGGATGTGGCAAGCAGTTGTGCGGCGGGATGATCAGGAACGCGGGCTGGGGAATGGGCAGGAACTTGTTCTGGAGGATCAGCATTAACTTGGCTTGGGGATGTGGCATGACATTTGGCTTGGTTTGGGGCAGGTAATTGCGCTTGGTGATCGAGCAGGTAGTTGCATTGGGACATGGCCAGGAATGTGGTCAGGCGGCTGGGCAGGAACTTAGGCTTGGATGGGGCTTGAACTTGGCCGAGGTGATGGGAAGGAATTTGGGCGTAAGTTGCGGTAGGAATCTTAGCTGGTGGATGGGGCAAAAATTGGGGTGCGGGATTTGCAGGAACTAGTGCTGCGGATGGGCAAGGCATTCGGTCGAGGCATGGGGTATGAACATGCAATGCGAATTATTCTGCTTATTGTGCGCTCTGCTAATTCCCCTGCTACAGTAACAGCAAGTTTACCTGTTTCTCGAACCAACTCTTCTCTATCTAAATGATAATTTATTTTTTTCAGGAGCTACTTCCGTTGTATTGAAAAGCATCCCGTGTTTCTGGAGCTCCTAATTCCCCAGTTTCTACAGTGCCCCATTCGGCATATCCTTTAGCTCCTAATTTTCATTTTTCTAGCCCTAATTTCCCTGTTTCTGTAGCTAATACCCTTGTTTCTGAAATAATTCCAGTATTCCTGGAAATCCTTATACCCTTCTCTGCAGCTCGTAATTCCACCTGTTCCTGGAGCTAATTCTCCTGTTTCTGGAGCTCATCTTTTTTCTGGAGTTCCTAATATCCCAGATTGTGGATCTCCTAATGCATCTGTTTCTGGAGGTAACTCCTCGGTTTCTGTTGTTAATTCAATTGTTTCTGGAGCTAATATCTTTTTTTCTGGCGATAATTCCTGTCGAGCTTCTAATTTCCCTTTATCTGGAGCTACAAATTGTGCAGTTTATGATGCACATAATTGTGCTTTTAACGTGTCTAGTCGACGACGATACATATGGCTCCGAATTGTCCTGTTTATGGTGCGCTCTCCTAATTATCCTGCAACATGAACAGAAAATGCATCTTTTCACGCGGTAACTCTCCTCTTTCTAAACGCAATTCCCCTGTTCTGGAGCTGATTGCGCTGTACTGCGATTATTCCTGTTTTCCTGGAGTTTGATTCCCCTTTTTCTGGAGCTAAATTCCACTGTTTTTGGGGCTGCTAATTTCCCGGGCTGTGGAGCTCCTTATTGCTTTGTTTCTGGAGCAACTTCCCCTGTTCCTGGAGCAAATCACTTTGAATCTGCTGCTGAAATGGCCTTTGTTTCTGGAACAACTGATGCTCCTTCTTTCTGGAGATATTCGCGATATTTCTGTACATAATTCCTCTCTCTCTGGAGCTCCTAATTCGGGTGTTTCTGGACCACTTAATTCCCAGTTTATGGAGTTCACTCGAATATTTCTGGAACTAATTCTCCGGTTTCTGGAATTAATTCTGGTATCTCAGGTAATCCCATTCGCCCTGTTCCTGGAGCTAGTAGCCTTGTTTCGGTGTTAGTTTCAATGTTCCTGCAGCTGCTAAATCCCATTTTATGCGAGCTCCCAATGCCGCTGTTGCTGGAGCCCCGACTACCCCAGATTCTACAGGTCCTAGTTCCCCTGTTTCTAGAGCTATTCAGGTTGTTTGTGGAGATCGTAGTTCCCCTGTTTCTGGAGCTTCAAATTGTACTGTTTATGCAATTAAGCAATTCCTAATTTTCATCTATCTTGACATAATTCCCCTGTTCCTGGAGCTAATTCCCCTTTTTATGGATCTCATGCTTTTTCTGCAGTTCCGAATATCCCAGATTGTGGATCTCCTAATGCATCTGTTTCTGGAGCTAACTCCCCTCTTTCTGGAGCTCATGTTTTTTCTGGAGTTTCTAATATCCCAAATTGCACATTTCCTATTGCATCTGTTTCTGGAGGTAAAGCCCCTGTTTCTGTTGCTCACGGAACTATTTCTGGAGCAACCATTTTTCTGGGGAAACTTCATGTGGAGCTCCGAATGTCCCTTTTTTCTCGAGCTTCAAATTTTACAGTTTATGAAGCACATAACTGTCCTTTTCTTTTTAGTGTCCAGTAGTTAGCCGATATATATGGCGTCGAATTGTCCTGTTTAAGGTGCGCTCTCCTAATTACCCCGTAAAATGAACAAAAACAATTCACTTCTCCTGGAGGTAACTCTCTTTTTCCTAAACGTAAATCCCCTGTTTCTGGTGCTAATTGCTCTGTACTGTGATTATTCCTGTGTTCCTGGAGTTCTCTTCCTCTGTGTCTGCAGCTCTACATTGCCCTGTTTGTCGAGCGAATTCCACAGTTTCTGGAGCTGCTAATTTACCAGTTTCTGTAACTCCTAATTTTCTACTTTCCGGACCTATTTCCACTGTTCCTAGAACCAATTACCCTGTTTCTGGCGCTAACTCCCTTGTTTCTGAGCTAATTCCCGTGATCCTTGAGCTCCTACTTCTGCTCTTTCTGCGACTCCTAATTTCCCTGTTACTGGATGGAATTCGCCTGTTTCTGTGGCCAATTCAGCTGTTTCTGGAGAAATTACCAGTTTCTGAAGGTCCTGTTTCTGGAGATATTTCTGTTGTTTGAGGAGTTCCTAATTCCCCTGTTTCTCATGCTCAAATTTGCACTGTTTATGAAGCAGCTAATTGTCCTTGTCAGCTGTCTACTCGCTTGGCGATATATATAGTTCTGAATTGTCCTTTTTATGGTGCGCGTTCTTAATTCTCCTGCTACAGGAAGACCTAATCAAACTGTTTCCGGATGTAACGCTCCTATTTTTAAACACAACTCCCTGTTTGTGGAGCTAATTGCGCTGTACTTTGATTATTCCGGGGTTCCTGAAGCTCCTGCTTCCCCTGTCTCTGCAGTTCCTCAGTACCCTGTTTCTGGAGCAAATTCCACTGTTTCTGGAGCTGATAATTCTCAAGTTTCTGTAACTCTTATTTTCATCTTTCTGGAGCTAATTCCGCTGTTTCTGGAGTCAATGGCTCTATTTCTGGAGCAATTCCCTTCTTTCTGCGCTAGTTCCCGTGTTCCAGGAGCTCCAACTTCCCCTCTTTCTGCGGCTCCAAATTCTCTTGTTCCTAAAGTTAATCACCCTGTTTCGGTAGCTAATTGCTCTGTTTCTGGAGCGAATACCTATGTTTCTGAAACTAATTCCCCAATCTGTGTAGGTCCCAGTTCTCCTGACCCTGCAGCTCCGAATTCCTCTGTTTCTGGGGCACCAAATTGCCCTCTTTGTATTGCAGCCCAATTGCCCTTCATCTGGCCACTAGTTCCCCGATATATATAGCTCCAAATTGTATTATTTATGGTGCGCTCTCCTAATTCTCCGACAATAGGATCAGCTAATTCACTTGTTTCTGGAGCTGGCTGCAATTTTCCCAATTTCGAGAGTCTGCTCCAAAGTAAAACGTTGATAATGCCCTCTGCTAATTATGCTGGATCGGGATCTCCTGAAACTCCTGTTTCTTTTGTTCCAAATTTATTTGTTTATGGAACCATACATCCCTCGTTTGTGGTTCGTAAAATTCCCCTGTTTTTGGAGCTAGTTCCGCTGATTCTGGAGATGATTACACTGTTTCTGCAATTGTGTCCCCTCTTTATGGAGCTAATTTCCTTGTTTATGAACGTATTCCCGTGTTCCTGGTGCTAATTCCCATGTTTCCGGAGCTAATTCAACTTTTTATGCAGATTCTAATATCCCAGTTTGTGAAGCTCCACATTTCTCAGTTTCAGGAGGGAACCCCCCATTTTCTGTAGCTATTTCAAATTTTCCTGGAGCTAATAATTCTGCCTCTTGAGCTGAATGCCTAGATTCTGCAGGTAGTAGTTTCCCTATTGCTGTAGACGTTTCCGTTGCTTGGAAGATCCCAAAAACCATTTTCTATAACCCTGTGCTGTTTGTGAAGCACGTAATTGTGTTCTTACATAGTTACTAGTTCCCCTATATATATAAAGCTCCGAATTTTCCTATTTATAGTGCACTCTCCAAATTCCCTGATACACTGTGCAGCGAATGTTTCTGGAGCTGTCTCCAAATGTCCCACTTTCTGGAGCCTGCTCCAAAGTCCTACGTTGAAGGAGCCCTTTCCTAATCTCCTCTATCTTTTTTCCAACTTACTTTGTTCATGGAACCACACTTCCCTTGTTTCTGGATCGTATATTTCACCAGTTTCAGGACATAATTCCACTCTTACTGGAGTTAATTTCACTGTTTCTAAAGTTAATGCTCTTATATCTAAGCTACTTCCTGTGTTCCTGTAGCTTCACGATCTACAGATCCCAATTCCCCTGATTCTGAATCTATTACCACTGGTTGTGGAGGTGATTATTATTTTTCTGGAGCTCCTAATATCCCAAAATGAGGAGATCCTATTTCCTCTGCTTCTGGACGTAAATGCCCTGTTTCTATAGCAAATGCAACAGTTTCAGTAGGTGCTGATTCCCCAGTTCCTGGAGGTCCTAGTCCTGTTGTTTCTCGAAATTATTTAATTGTTTGTGGAGTTCCTAATGTCACTGACAATGGAGATGCAAATCTCGCAGTTCATGGATCACATCATTATCTTTTTCTTGTAGCTACGAGTTCCCCTATAAATCGTAATTGTCCTGTTAATGGTGCGCTCTCCTATTTCCCATTCTACAGGAACAGCTAATTTGCCTTTTTCCGGAGTTGTCACCATATTTCCCACTTTCTTGTGCCCTCTCCTATGTTCCATGTTGATGGTGCCCTCTCCTAATTTCCCCGTATCTACTAAATCTCCTGTATCTTTTGCTCCAAATTACATTCATTATGGAACCATAATTGCCTTGTTTCTCGATCTGGCAATCTCATGTTTCTGAAGCTAAACACCCTGTTTTTTTGGTGCAACGTCTTCTCATTATGGAACTCTTGATACTGTCACTTGATGGAGCTAATTCCAATATTTCGGGAGACAATTTCCCTGTTTCGGGAGTTCCTATTACCTGTGTATGTAGACCTCCTAATTCCTCAAAATGTGAAGGTTATTCAAGCGTTTCTGCTACTCATTACATGTTCTGGGGATTCACCTTCTAGTCCGGGAGCTGGTATCTTCAATAATCCTGGAGTTCCTAATAACCGAGTTTCGCTACTTTCAATTATGTCTGTTGCTGGAGCTATTTCACTTGATTGTGGAACTCCTCATTGCGCAATTTCAGGGGCTCAAATTGCACTGTTCATGGAACACCTAAATTGTCATTTTTATGTGGCTACTATTTCCCGACATATATAGCACCGAATTGTTTTGTTTATGGTGCACTCACCTAATTCCCCTGTGGATTTAGCGCCAGAAACAGTGGAAATAGTTGCTGCAGGAACAGTGGAATTAGCAGCTCCAGAAACAGGGGAATAAGCAGCTCCAGGAACAATATAATTTGCAGCTCCAGAAGCAGTGGAATTACTCCCATAAAGATGGAAATTACTCCAGATACAGTGGAATTTGCAGCTCCAGGGATAGGGTAATTTGCTTCATATATATTGGAATTACCAGCTGCAGAAGCAATCAGTGGAATTAGTTCCAGAGACAAGGGAATCATCTCCAGAAACAGACGAATTATCAGCTCCAGGAACAGTGTAACTAGCAGCTCCAGAAACAGTGGAATTAGATCCATAAACAGGGGAAGTAGCTCCTGAAGCAGGGAATTAGTACCAGAAACAGTGAAATTTGCAGCTCCAAGAACAGAGGAATTAGCAGCTCCGGACACATTGGAATTAGCTTCAGAAACAGAGAATTAGCTGCTCCAGGAACAGTGGAATTAGCTCCAGAAACAGAGAAATTAGCTCCAGAATCAGTGCAATTAGCTCCAGAAAGTGGAATTAACTCCATTAAAAGGGTAATTAGCAGCTCCAGGAACAGGGAAATTAAAGGCTCTAGAAATAGGACAATAACCCGATTCCCCTGTTTCTGGTGTTAATTCCACTGTTCCTGGACCTGCCAATTCCCTGTTTCTGGAGTTAAATCTACTTTCTGAAGCTAATTCCACTGTTTCTGGAGCTAATTCCTCTGTTTTGGAGTTAATTTCACTCTTTTTGGAGGTGCTAATGTCCCTTTTTTGGATCTAAATCCACTGTTTCTCGAGCTGCTCATTCCACTGTTTGTGGAGCTAATTTTACTGTTTCTGGAGTAAATTTCACGGTTTGTGGAGCTCCATTTATGGCCCCGACCTGCCGCTGATAGTCATTCACAGGTCAGGGCCGCCACGCCATAAGGGGAATGATAAACGGCACGATCGACAGGGCAATTAGGAACACCAGAAATAGCGGAATTAGAAGCAACAGACAAAGGGCAATTAAGAGCTTCTGAAACACGGGATTTAAGAGCACCATAAACAGGGTGGACTAGCAGCTCCACAAACAGGGAAGGAAGATGAATTATGAGTTCTTGAATTTGAGGAATTAGGATCTTCAGCAAAAGGCAGAATTCGGACAGGGCACGACCCTGGAAAAAGGAGCTCCAGAATCAGGAGAATTCGTAGCTCCACAATATGGGAATTTGGGGCTCCCGAAACAGGGAAAATACTGGGCCCACCCCAGTTTCACCATTTACTGGGACCTCCCGAAATTCTCAATTTAATGGGGTCCCTCCCCCAATTCCCTCACATAACAGCGCCCTTCCCCCAAATCTCCTTTTTACTGGGGCTCCTCCCCTAATTCCACATTTACTGGGGCCCTCCCCCAATTCCTAGCATATAATGAGGAATTTCCCCATCTTTCTGGAGTTCCTGCCACAAATCCTGCCTATTGTGGGGCCTTGTCCAACCCTGCTTTATGGGGGCACGTCCCCTATTTCCCTGATTTAGTGCGGCACCTCCCCCTATTCCCATTTAATGGGAACATCCCCCAATTCTCACACTTACTTTGCCCCTCCCCTAATTCCCGCATTTACTGTAGCCATTCGCCCAATTCATGCATTTACTAGGACCCCTCTCTCAAATCGCCTTGTTACTGGCACCGCTCCCATATTCTCCAATCAGGGGAATTAAATCCCGTAGCAATGGATTAGGAGCTCCTGAACCTAGAATTATGAGCTGCAGAAACATGGAAATGCGGAGGTCCAGAAACAGTGGAGAGGATTTCTAGAAACAGGGCAATTATTGTCCTCTGTTCCAGGAGCTGCAAATTTCACTATTTCTGGATCTAATTCCGCTGCTTCTGGAGCTGTTAATTACACTGTTCCTGGAGTTGATAATTCTTCTGTTTCTGGAGATAATTCATTTGTCTCTGGAACTAATTCCACGGATTGATTCTGGAGCTGATAATTCCAATATATATGAAGCAAACTACCCTGTTGCTGGAGCTGCAAATTCCAATGTTTCTGGAGTTATTTCCACGTTTCAAGGTCCGTGCAGCACAGCAGTTCTCCAGTCGTTTGGTTTACCGTCGCCACTGGACCAAGACCCAGCTCGATCATGCCCATGAGGTGGATAGTGTGCAACGGTCAACGCACGTTTAAAACAATCCACGCACAGCCATCTTCCACCATTCAGGATGTAATTTAAGACCTGAAATATTAGGTCTTTCATTGAAACACTGTGAACACATCCTTTTTTGGCGTGGAAACAATTCATCCTCTTTTCGAAGAACTGCCTATGATGAGATGCTGGAACACCGAATTGCCCATATCCAGGAGCTCTCTCCTAATTTCCCTGTTTCAGCAGCCTTCAGCTAATCCCCCGTTGATGTTACCTTATTGTAATTCCACAGATTCAGCAAATCCTAATTCCTCTTTTTCTGGAGTCTCTCCTAAATTGATTCTTTCTGGAGCTCCTAGTTTCATTGTAGCTGGAGCTCCTTCATAATCGTATTATTTCTCGAGCTCCCAATTTTCCTGTTGCTGAAGCGTCTAATTCTCGACTTTCTAAACCCATAATTTCTCTGTTTTAGTAGCTAATCCCCTGTTTATGGTGCTCATAAATACCCTTTTACTAGAGCTAATTCTCCTGTTTCTGGGGTTCCTTTTAACAGTAACTTGGACTAAAATCCCCTTGCTTCAACACTAATTCCCTTAATTCCAGAGTTCTTTGCTCCATTGTTTCATGATCCACTTAATTCCCTGTTTCTGGAACTAAACCTCCTGTGTCTGAAGGTGATTGTCCTATTTCTAGAGCCCCTAATTCCCCTCTTTCTGGAACTCGTAATTCCGCTGTTTCTGGAATTAGTTCTCCTGTGTCTAGAGGTAATCCCCCTGTTTCTGTAGCTCCATATTCCGCTATTTCCAGAGCTAAAGTCCCTGTTCCTGGAGCTCGTAATTCTCCTATTTCTGGAGCTTATAATTCCATTGCTTCTGGATGTACTCGTTCTCCTGATTCTGGGGATGCAATCTCTAATATTACAGGAGCAAATTTCCTTGTTTTGCGAGCTTATATTTTCCCTATTTTTGGTGTTCCTATCAGGCGATAGTTCCATTTCTGGAGCGAATCCCTGAGTTTCGAGAGCCAGTTCCCCTGTGGCTGAAGCTATTCCGCCAATTTCTGGAGAAAATTCCTCCACTCCTGGAACCCCTAATTCCAATATTGCTGAAGCTAATTGCCCAGTTTCCAGAGCAACTTCTCCTGTTTATGCAGCCACTATTCTTCCTTGTGGAGGTCCTTATTCCCCAGTAGCTGGAACCAGTTCCTGTTTCTGGATTTTATTCCCCAGTTTCTAGAGTTATTATTTCCCAATTTCTGGAGCTAATTTCCTTGTTTCTGAAATATATTCTCCCGTTTCTGATGGTAATTCTAATGTTTCTAGATCTGCTAATATCCATGATTCAGGAGCTGCTACTTTCCCACTTTATGGAGCTAAATTTCCTGCTTCTGGAGCTCGAAATTTATCTACTTCTGGAGCTCATAATTCCAATGATTCTGAAGCTAATTCCGCTGTTTCAGCAGCACCTAATTCCTCCCTTTCTAGAAGTATGTCCCCTGTTACTGGAGCTTTAAATTCGCCCTTTTCGAGCTCCTCCTTCCCCAGTTTCTGGAGCTACTAATTCCCCTATTTCTCGAGCCAATTTCCTTCTATTTGGATCTACCCACCCCCCCCTCTTTCTTGCTCTTCCGATTTCCCTGTTTCTCAGTCTCTTAATTCCCTTTTTTGGGGCCCCTAATTCCGCTCTTTCTAGAGATCCTAATGCCCTTGCCGCTATCGATCATAATTCCATGCTGCTGGTCCTACTAATATCCATGGTTCTGGAGCCGCTAATTGCCATATTTCTGGAAATCCTAATTCCACTGCTTCTGGAACTACTAATTTACATATTTCTGCAGTTTATAATTTTCGGCTCAGGAGCTCTGTTCTCCAGTTCTTCAGTTATTAATTCCCCTGCTTGGACAATATGGGAGAGTCGCCAATAAAAAGGTCATTTGAGGGAGGGGTCCCAGTAAAAGCACGAATTGGGTGAGTGGCTACAGTAAATGCAAGAATTAGTGGAGGGACAAAGGAACTGGGGGAATTCTGGGATTTTCCCTTTAAATGGTATATGATGGAGCTGCCTCAGTTAGTCAGGAAATTGGGGGAAGATCTCAGTGTATGCGGGAATTGGGGAAGGAGCCCCAGTAAGTGGGGAAAATACCTCAATATATGGGAAATTGGAGGTGGGACCCATTAAATGGGGGAATTGGGAGAGGAGCCCCAGTAAAAGGGAGATTTGGGGGATAGGCCAAGGTATGTGGGGGAATTGGGGGAGCGACCCCCTAAATGGGGAATTGGTGAAGGGCCCCAGTAAATGGTGAATATGGGGTAGGATCCTAGTATTTCTGCTGTTTCTGGAGATAGAAATTCCCAGTTTGTGGAGCTCATTATTCCACGGCCGTGCCCTGTCCGAATTCCGCCTTTTGCTGAAAGTCCTAATTGCTCAAATTCAATAACTTGTAATCCATCTTCCTTTTCTGTATGTGGAGCTGCTGGTTCCCCCTGTTGAAGGTGCTCGTAACCCTCCTGTTTCAGGCCATTCTAACTGCCCTTTGTCTGTTGCTTCTAATTCCACTATTTCTGGTGCTCGTAATTGCCCTGTTTATGGTGCCGTCTCATCATTCCCCATATGGCATGGCGGCCCCGACCTGCGAGAGACTTTCAGTGGCATGTCGGGGCCATAAAAGAACCGGGGAGATGCGGCCATGGGTGGCGTGGCGGCCCTGAACTGAGAGTGACCATCAGCGGCAGGTCGAGGCCATAAAAGGAGCAGCGACCGGCCCCTGAATCAGCGTGGTTGTGTACCACTGCAAGGTAGGGCGCGAGCTGGTGGAGGAGGGGAAAGGCTGCGAAGAGGTACGACATCAAGGTCGAGTTCGCTGATTGGAGTGTGGGCAATACAGCAGGAGTGGCGAGGTCCGCGAGAAGCAGCGGCGAGAGGGACGTGATCGGGTACAGGAGACGCCTGTTTTCGGGGCCAGAAGAGGCGAGCGCCCAGGGGCAGCACACGGCCAGCCCACACTGTGATATGTGTGCGCTAGGTCCGTGCAGCAGATCAGTTCTCCAGTCGTCTTACATCCTCTCCACAGGACCAAGACCTAGCTCTATCATGCCCATGTGGTGGATCGTGTGCAACAGCCATCCTGCGTTAAAAAAATCCACGCACAGGCATCTTCCACCTTTCAGGATGTCATTCAGGACCTGGAATATTAGGTTTGTCATTCAAACACCTGTGATCCCATCCTTGTTTTCACTTGGAAAAAAGTCATCCTCGTTGCGAAGGACTGCCTATGATGAGATGCTGGAACACATAAATCCCCATTTTCAGGAGGTCTCTCCTAATTAGCCCTCAGCTGATCCCATGTTGATATTATCCGATTGTAATTCCTCAGATTCAGGAAATCCTAATTCCCGTTTTTCTGGAGTCTTTTCTAAATTGCCTGTTTCTTGAGCTCCTAATTCCCCTCTTTCTGAAGCTGCTAGTTTCACTGTGTCTGGAGCACCCTCTTAATCGTTTTCTTTCTGGAGCTCCCAGTATCCCTGTTTCTGGAGTTCCTCAATCACTGCTTTCATAACCCACAATTCCCCTGTTTCTGTAGCTAAGCCCCTGCTTCTGGTGCTCATAATTACCTTTTATTAGAGTTAATTCTCTTGTTTCTGGTGTTCCTATTCCACAGTTCCTGGGGCTACAGATTCCCTTCTTTCTGCACTAATTCCCTTGATTTCTGAGCTCTAACTCCATTTTTCTGTATCCACTTAATCCACTCTTTCTGGGACTAATTCTCCAGTTTCTGGACGTAATTACCGTATTTCTCGAGCCCTAATTCCTCTGTTTCTGGAGCTACCAATCCGCTGTTTCGGGAACTTGTTCTCCTGTTTCGAGAGATAACCCCCCTGTTTTTGCAGCTCAATATTCCCCTGTTTTCAGAGCTAATTTCTCTGTTTCTGGAGCAAGTAATTTTTCTATTTCATAATTGCATTTTACTCGATGTAATTCTGGGGCTGCAAACTCTGCTGTTACTGGAGCAAATTGCACTGTTTCACGAGCTTCTATATTCCCTGTTTCCTGGAGTTCCTATCAGGCGATAGTACTATTTCTGAAATGAATCCTCAGTTTCTAAAGCTAATTCCCCTGTTGCTGGTATTGGTCCGCCAATTTCTGGAGAAAATTCCTCTGTTCCTAAAGCTCCCAATTTCTCTGTTGCTGGAGCTAATTGCCCAGTTGCCAGAGAAAATTCATCTGTTTATGGAGCTACTATTCCTCCCTCTGGAGGTCCGTACTTGCAAGTATCTGGAACTAGTTCCTCTGTTTCTGCAGATACATCCCCAGTTTCTGGAGTTACTATTCCTCTCTTTGGAGGTCCTTATTCCCCTATCTGGAACTAGTACCTCTTTTTCTGGAGATAAATCCCCAGTTTCTGGAGTTATTATTTTCCCAGTTTTTGTTGGCAATTCCCTTGTTTCCAGATCTGCTATTATCCATGATTCAGGAGCTGCTACTTTCCCAATTTCTGGGGCTAATTTGCCTGTTTCTGCAGCTCGAAATGTATCACATTCTGGAGCTAATTTCGCTGTTTCCGCAGCAGCTAATTCTTCCTTTTGTCGCTCCTAGATCCACAGTTTCTGGAGCTGCTAATACCCCTGTGCCTCGTGCAAATTCACCCTCCTTTTGGATCAACCAACCCCCTCTTTCTCGTGCTCCCAATTCCTCTGTTTCACGGTCTACTAATTCCCCTATTTCTGGAGCCCGTTATTCCCCTCTTTCTAGAGATCCTAATGGCTCTGTCGCTATCGATCATAATTCCATTCCTTATGGGGCTTCGAATATTCCCGTTTCTGGAGCGCCTAATTGCGCTCTTTCTGGAAATCCTAATTCCACTATTTCTGGTCCTCCTAATTTCCATGTTAATGCAGCACATAATTCTCAGTTCAGGAGTTCCTAAATTCACTGCTTAGGGTTTTATTTCCCGTGCTTGGAGAATATGGGAGCGGCACCAGTAAAAAGGCGATTTGAGGGAGTGGTCCAGTAAATGCACAAATTGGGTGAATGGCTACAATCTCACACTCTCACTCACTCTGTCTCTCTCACACTCGCTCTCTCTCACACTCACTCTCTCTCACAATGTCTCTCCATCTCACACACACTCTCTCTCTCTCTCTCTCACAATCTCTCTCACTTAAACACACTCTCTCTCAAACACGCACTCTCTCTCTCACTCTCTCCCTCTCTCTGAAATAATATCTCTCTCTACCACTTGCTCTCTCTCGCACACACACTGGCTCTCTCACATTCTCTCTCGCACTCACCCTCTCTCTCTCTCACACACACACCATCTCTCTCCCTCTGTGCTTGAGTCTCATTTTTGGCATTGTTTTTTAAAAATTGCAAGGAAGGAGATCCTGGAAGTGGAACCCTTTCAGCGCTGGGCCCTGCCGGGACGAAACTCCCGACCGATGCTGGAAGGCTCTATGAAAAAATGACGTGGCCAGGGTTTATTGTGGACATGTGTCCTGACACAAAACTACCTACTAACTCGACCTTCGGTACTGAGAGACGCAGCGTGAGAGGTGGAAACACTGTCACCTCGATGCACTGATAGCAACTGTTTTGTGGCAAATATCCCGGCAGGTGTGGCTTTCGATGCAGCCAGAATTGGTGAGGTGAATAGGAGGCCACCTCATTTACATGGAACAATCCGGCATCAAATCCATGACAGGAGCATATTTGCTCAAATTCTTGCACTTGGTTCCTACTGGGTAGGTGACTAGCCACACCACACCCAGTCCACTCCCCATATGGTGCCTCGCTTGGGCCAATAATTAAGAGGTTCTGACCTCTTCTTACTGTCGGCCCCACTTATGCGGTCCAACTCCACCTTTCAATACTTGACTGCAGGCGTGCCTGCTTCATCTCACTGGGCGTGCTGACCTCTGGTGTTCTGCCAGTTCGCTAATGAGTCATGGAAACAGGGATTCCCAGCACGAAAGAGTCCCCACAACCCCTGTTCCCAACCTTGTAAAGCTGGAGGCTCGGCACCTTATTCGGCGGGCTGGGATTTGCCGCCAAGGTTGGTCACCCTCCTTTCACCGACCGGTTCTTCCAGTGTTTAGGTGGCAATCCAGCAGAGCTCCTGGTAAAATCCAATCCATTTCTGTTCACATAAAGAGGCAGCACACGCTAACCAGTTTTGTTCGGAACAGGGAGGCGAGGCAATGTAATAACATTTTAAAATATGTTCAGGAAGAGAGAGTTCTGGGTTTTTAAGTACACACGTCTTTGAAGGCAACAGGACAATTTAAGAAGGTTGTTAAAAAAAACCCGTGGGATCCTGGGCTTTATTAATAGAGGAATCTGGAGCCCAAAAGAGGCGAGGGCCCAGAGACAGCACGGGGCAACCCATAATGGGATATGTGTGCGCACTCGGTCCATGCAGCAGAGCTGGTCTCCAGTCATCTTGGTTAATCCGTGCGACTGGGCCAAGAATTAGCTCTGTCAAGTCCGTGCGTTGGCCGGTGTGCAAGGGCCACCCCACGTTAAACAAATCCTGCACAGGCAAATTTCATTATTCAAGGTATATTTCGGGCCCTGGAATTATAAATCCTTCATTGAAACACCTGCGATATGATCACTTTTTTCGCACGGAAGCAAATCATCCTCGATACCAGGGACTGTCGATGATGATGATGCATAGATGACTAGAGGCCAGTGGGGTGATAGATGCACTGGGTGTTATCCTGCCCCCCAAGCTCAACTATCCCGCCAAGCTCTCCTGCAACCCAAGCTCTCCTACCACCCAAAATACTACTTGCCCCGCAAGCTATCCGACACACCCGATCTCTCCGACACGCCCAACAAGCTCTGCTACCCCCCAGCGATCTCCTACCCCCAATCACTCCGACCCCTCCAAGCTCTCCTACTACACAAGCTCTCCGAGCCCCCAAGCTCTGCTAATCCGCCAAGCTCTCCTACCCCGAAGATCTTCTACCCCCAAGCTCTCTTACTCCGGCAAGCAGTCCTACACCGCCATCCCCACACAAGCTCTCGTAACCCCACAAGTTCTCCTGCCCACCCCAAGCTCTCCTACCACCGCAAGCTCTCCTAGCTCCCAAGCTCCCGTACCACACCAGCTCTCCTACCCCGCAAGCTCTCCTACTATCCCCAAGTTCTCCACCACCCGCATGCTCTCCCACCATGCAAGCTCTCCTACTCCGCAACCTCTCCTACACCCTAAACTGTCCTACCCATAAGTTCTCCTACACCCGCTAGATCTCCTATCCCCCCAAGGTTTCCTACCCCCACAACGCTCTCCTACCTCCCCAAGCTCTCCTATGCCACGCAAACTATCCTACCACCTCAAGCTCTCCTAACCACCAAGGTCTGCTCAACCCCCACGCTCTCCTACCCACCGAAGCTCTCCTACATACAAAACACTCCTACCCCGCTTAGATCTCCTACCCCAGCAAGCTCTCCTATGCCACCCAAACTCTCCTACCACCCCAAGCTTTCCTACCCCACAATCTCTCCTACTCCGCAAGCTCTCCTACCCTCGCAAGCTCTCCGACCCCCCCAAGCGCTCCTACCCACCAAACTCTCCTACCCACCAAGCTCTCCTACCACGCCTAAGCTCTTCTCACCCCCAAGCTCTCCTAGCACCCCTAAGCTCTCTCACCGCCAAGCTCTCCTATCCACCGAAGTTCTCCTACACCCCAAAATCCCTTATCCCGCAAGCTCTCCAACACCCGCAAGATCTCCTATCCCCCCAAGCTCTCCTACCCCCGTAAGCTCTCCTACTCCCGCAAGCTCTCTTATACCCGCCAAACTATGGTACAAGCCCAAGCTCTCCTAACCACCAAGCTCTCCTACTCCTCAACCTTTCCTCCCTCGCTTGCACTCCTACCCCCACCAAGTTCTTCTACGTCCCAATTTATCCTATCCCACCAGCTCTCGTACCCGCAAGGTCTCCTACCACCCAGGCTCTTGTTCTCCCCCCAAGCTCTCCACCGCCCTCAACCTCTCCTACATCCCCAAGCTCTCCTACTCCACAAGTTCTCACAACCCGCACGCGCTCCTACCTCCCAAGCTGTCATACCTTTCAAGCTCTTCTACCCTCCAAGCGCTCCTATCCAGCCAAGCACTCATACCCGTCCAAAGTCTTCATCCGCCAAAGCTCTCCTACCCTCCCAACCACACCTACCCGCCAAGCTCTCGTGCCACCCCTAAGCTCTTCTAACCCCCAAGACAATCCTGCCCCCGCCCCAAGATCTCCTACACTGCCAAGTTCTGCTACCAACCAAACTCCCCTACGCTTCAAGCTCTCCTACATGCCCAACCTCTCCTATCCAATAAATTCTTCTACATGCCCAAGCCATCCTAAACCCAAGCTCTCCTGATCCCCATGCTCTCCTACGCGACCCAAGCTCTCCTACCCGCCAGGCTCTGCAAACCCGCTAGCTCTGCTAGTCCCGAAACTAACCAACCCACAAGCTCTCCTACCCGCTAAACTCTCCTACCCCGCCAAGCTCTCCTACCCTCTCAATCTCTCCGACCCGCCCAAGCTCTCCTATAAACCAAGCTCTCCTACACCCCAAGCTCTCCTACCCACCCTCAAGCTCTCCTAGCCCACAAAATCTCCTAACCCCAAGCTCTACTACCCCGCAAGCTCTGCTACCGCCAAGCTCTCCGACGCCTCCAAGTTCTCGTAACCCCCCAAACTCTCCAACCCCCAAGCTCTCCTCACCCACAAAGACCCCTAACCCCCAAGCTCTCCTACCCCCAAAGCTCTCTCAACCACCAAGCTCTGCTACCTCCCCAGCTCTCCTACCGCCCCAGCTCTCCTACCCACAATATCGCACAAACGCCAAGCTCTCACGCCCCGCTAGCTCGCTTACTGGCCCAAGCTCTCCAACCCACACGCAAGCTCGCCTACCCCCGCAAGGTCTAATACTCCACAAGCTCTCGAACCGCCCCAAGCTCTCCTACCGGCCAAGCTGTCCTGCTCCCGGCCAAGCTCTATTACACCCGAGCTCAGCGACCTGCCCAAGCTCTCCTACCGTGCCAAGCTCTCATACCCCACAACCTCTCCTACAACCTCAAGCTCGCCTGCACGCCCCAAGCTCTCCGACACCACCAAACTCTCCTAACCCCGCAAACTCTCTTATCCACTCAATCTCTCCTATCAGCACAAGCACTCCAACCCCTCCAGCACCCCGACGCACACAAGCTCTCCTACACCCGCCAAGCTCTCCTAATCCCCGCAACGTCTCCGACACCCGCAAGCTCTCCTACCCTGTGAAGCTCTCCTAGCGCCCTTCCAGGAAGCTCTCCTACCCAGACAAGCTCTCCTAAACCCAAGCACTCCGACCCAGAAAACTCTCCTACCCCGCAAGCTCTCCTCCCCCAAGCTCTCCTTTCCCGCAAGCTCATCTATCCCCAAACTCTGATAACGTCCAAGCTCTCCTCAACCCCATGCTTTCTACGCTCGCAAGCTCACCTACCCCCAAGCTCTCCTAACCCGCAATCTCTGGGAACCGCCCCAAGCTCTCCTACCCCCCAAGCTCTCCTACGCCCACAATCTCTCCTACCCCACATGCTCTCGTACCGCCCTAATCTCTCATCCCCCGCAAGCTCTCCTACTCCCCCAAGCTCTCCTACCGCCAAAGCTCTCCTTCCCACCAAGCTCTTCTGCCCGCTAAGTTCCTCTACCTACCAAGCTCTACTACCCCGCCAGCACCCCTACCACCACATCTCTCCTTCCCCACAAGCTCTACTACCCGCCAATCTCTCCTACCCACCAAGCTCTCCTCAACCCCCAAGCTCTCCTACGCACCCATTCTCTCCTACATGCCAAGCGCCTCTTCCCTCACAAGCTCTTCTACCCACACCCAAGCTCTCCATCCCGCCATGATCTCCGACTACCCCAAGCTCTCCTGCACCGTCAAACCTCTCCTAACCCCCTCCCCAAGCGCTCCTAACCCCGCAAGCTCTCCAACCATCCCAAGCTCTCCTAAATTCGAAACTCTCCTACCATCAAGCTCTCCTACACCCCAGCTCTCCGACCTCCCCAAGCTCGCATACCCGCCCAAGCTCCCATACCCCCCAAGCTCTCCTACCTCCCCAAGCTCTTGTACACCGCCAAGTTTTCTTACACCCTCAAGCTCTCCTACACCACCCAAGCACTCGTAACAGTCCAAGCGCACCTACTCCGCAAGCTCTCCTCACCCCCCCCGCTCAAGTTCTCTTATCCCCTTAAGCTCTCCTACACCACCCAAGCTCTCATACCCGACCAGCTCCCGTATCCCACCGAAGCTCTTCTACCCCGCTAAGCTGTCCTACCCCGCCAAGCTCTACTACCCGCCCAAGTTCTCCTAAACCCCCAAGCTCTCCTACACCCGTCAAGCTCTCCTACCCACCAAGTTCTCTTACCCCCTCAAGCTCTCCTACACCACACAAGTTCTCGTAACCCCGCAAGCTCACCTATCCACAAGCTCTCCTACCACCCAACCTTCCCTACCCAGCAAGCGCTCCTAACCCCAAGGTCTCCTGCACCTCAACTCTCCTCCCCCCCCAAGATCTCCTCCCCCCAAGCTCTCCTACCCCATCTAAGCTCTCCACCAGCTCCATGCTCTCCTACCCGCTCAAGATCTCCTTCCCCACATGCTCTGCTAACTCCAAGTCCTCCTACCCCGCAAACTCTCCTGCACCCAACCTGTCCTACCGCCCAAGCCATCCTACCCCTCCCACGCTCTCGTAACCCCAAGCTCCCCCACCGCCGCAAAATCTCCAATCTCGGAAAGCTCTCCACCACACCCAAGCTCTCCTACCACTCCCTCAAAGTTATTCTACCCCCCAAGCACTCCTATCGCCTTAAGCTCTCCTATTCCCAAAAACTCTACCACACAGCCAAGCTCTCCTACCCCCCAATCTCACTTACCCCCACAAACTCTCCTACCGCCCCACGCTCTCCAACCCCAAAAGCTCTCCTACACCCCACAAGCTCTCCTACACGCCCATCCTCTCCTACACGCCAAGCTCTCCGACACGACCCATTTTCTCCGACGCCGCCAAGTTCTCCTACCCCCAGCAAGGTCTCCGACAGGCCCAAGCTCTCCGACACCCCAAGCTCTCCGACACGACCCATGTTCTCCGACGTTGCCAAGCTCTCCTACCCCGCAAGCTCTCATACCACCCAATCTTTCCTACCCACCAAGCGCTCCGAACCCCAACTCCTACCCCACAACCCTCCTCCCGCCCAAGATCTCCTCCCCACAAGCTCTCCTACCCCATCAAAGCTCACCACCTCCCTCACGCTCTCCTATCCCCCAAGTTCTCCTTCCCCCCAAGTTCTCCTACACGCCAAAGCTCTCCTACCCCGCAATCTCTGCTAACCCTCAAGCTCTCCTAACCCCCTTGCTTCCTACACCGCAATCACTCCTATCCCACACGCTTTACTAACCCCCAAGCTCTCCGAAACCCCAATCTCTCTTACCTCCCAAGCTCATTTACCCCCATGCTCTCCTACCCCACAAGCTCTGCTACCCACCATGCTTTCCTAACCGCACAAGCTCTCCTACCCACACCCAAGCTCTCCTAACTCACAAGCTCTCCTAGCCACAAGCACTCTGACCCGCCAAGCTCTCCTACCCCAACAATCTCTCCTACCACTAAAGCTCACCTACTGCCCCAATCTCTCATCCCCCCAAGATCTCAAACACCCCCCAAGCTCTCCTACCCCGAATCTCTCCAACCCCACCAACCCTCCTACTTCCCCAGTTCTGCTACCGCCCCAGGTGTCCTACCCCACCAAGCTCTCGTATCGCCAATGCTTTCCTAAATCTGCCAATCACTTCTAGCCCATCCATGCACTTTTAACCCCCCCAAGCTCTCCATCACCACCAAAGCTCTCCTACCCTCTCCCCAAGCTCTGCTACCCGACAAATTCTCCAACCACCCCAAGCTCTCCAACCCCGCATTTTCTCCAACCTCCCCCCTCCTCCAGCTCTCCTCCCCGTCAAGCTCTCTTATCCACCCAGCTCTCCTATCCCGCCAATCTCTCCCACCGCCCCAAGCTCTCAAAACCCCCAAGCTCTCCTACCCAACAAAGCTTTCTTACCCACCCCCAAGCTCACCCATCCCCCAAAGCTCTCCTGTCCCGTCAAGCCCTTCAACCCACCAAGCTCTCCCAACTCTCCAATCTCTACCACCGCCCCAAGCTCACAATACCCCCAAGCTGTCCTACCCACCAAAGCTCTCCTGACTCCCAAGCTCTCCTACCCCGCAAACTCACCTACCTCCCAAGCTCAGCCAGTGCCCCTGCTCCCCTACTTCTACAGCTATGCTACCGCCACAGCTATCCTACCCCACCAAGCTCTCCCATCACACACGCTCTCCTAATACACCAAGCTCTCATATCCCCGAATATCTCCTACTCCACCCCCAAGCTATCCTAACGCCCAAGCTCTCCCACCGCCAATCTCTCCGACTTCTCAGGTTGTCCTCCACCCCAAGCATTCCTTCCCCCACAAGCTCACCTACCACCTAAGCTCACCTACGCTTCAAAACCTCCAACACCACCTAAGCTCTCCGACACCACCCAAGCGTTCCTACCACACATAGCTATCCACAAAAACTCCTACACGCGCAAGCGCTCCTGCCACCGCAGCGCTCCTAACCGCCAAGCTCTACTACCCGCCCAAGTTCATCTACGTACCCAAGCTCTCCTTACCCCGCAAGCTCCCCGACCTCCCACACGCTCTCCTACCCCCCTCCCAAGCACTCTTACCGCCTCAAGCACTCATTCCCCCAAGCTCTCCTGCCACCCAACTCTCCTAACTCGCAAGCTCTCCTACCATCACCGCTCAATCTTTCCTAACTCCCAGCTCTCCTATCCCCCTGCGCACACCTACCCCCACAAGCTCTCCAACCACCCAGAGCTCTCCTGCACCCCAAAAGTTCTCCTATCCCCTCTCCCCAAGCTCTCCAACACCCCCAAGCTCTCCTAACCCCCGCAAGCTCTCGTGCTATCCCAGCTCTCCGAGCCCACAAGCTCTCCTACCCGTCCAGGCTCTCCTAACTGCACAAGCTCTCCTACCCACCAAGCGCTCCAACCCCCAAAGCTCTCCTAGCCCCAAAGCTCTCCTATCCACCAAAGATCCCCTACCCGCCACGCTCTCCTAACTCACAAACTCTCCTACATCGCAAGCTCACAAAACCTCAAGCTCTCCAACCCATCAAGCTCTCCTACCCGCCCAAGCAATCCTCATCCCCATGCTCTCTTACACCCCAAGCTCTTCTACACCTCCACGCTCTCCTACCTCCCCGAATCTCTCCTAACCACCCAAGCTCTCCTACCGCCACAAGCTCTCATGTCCCCAAGCTCTCCTGCCCCCCCCCAAACTATCCTGACCCGCAAGCTCTCCTACTCCCACCCCAAAGCTCTCCTACCCCACAAGCTCTCCGACCCACAAAGCTCGGCTACACCACCCCCAAGCTCTCCTACCCCGCCGTGCTCTCCGACTCCCCCGAAGTGTCCTACCCAACCAAGCTCTCCTGCACACCTACGCTCTCCTACCCGCCCATGCTCTGCGACCATCCAACTCTCCTTCAACCGCAAGCTCTGCTACGCACCCGCAAGCTTTGCTACCGCGCGAAGATCTCCTACCCTCCAAGCACCTCTTCCCTCTCAAGCTCTCCTACCTCACAAGCTCTCCTATCCCCCAAGCTCTCTAAACCCCCACAACCCTACTACCTCCCCAGCTCCCCTACCGCCCGAGCTGTCCTACCCTCCCAAGCTCTCACACGCGCTCATGCTCTCCTACCGCCCAACCACTCCGACCCGAAGCTCTCCAACCCATCTAAACAGTTCTACCCTCAAAAGCTCTCCTAATCCCCAAGTTCTCCTACCCCACAAGTTCTCTTACTAGCCCAAGCTCTCCTACCGCCCCCCCAAGCTCTCCTACCCCTCCAAGATCTCCGACCCCCTGAGCTCTCCGAGCCCCCGTGCTCTGCTACACCCGCAAGTCTCTTAGACACAAGCTATCCTACCACCCAAGCTCTCCTACGCGCACCCAAGCTCGACTATACCCCAAAATTATATGCCCACAAGCTCTCCTCTAGCCCAATCTCTCCAACCCCTACCAAGCGCTCATACCCGCCAAGCTCTCCTCCCTCACGCCGAGCTCACATACGCCCCCAAGCTTACCTAACGCCAAGCTCTCCGACCGCCAAGTTCTCCTACCGCCTAAGCGTTCCTTCCCACCACCTCTAATAACCCGCAAGCTCCTCTACCACCCAAGCTTTCCTATCCCCTTAGCTCTCCTACACCCCCAAGCTCTCCTGCCCTCAAGCACTCCGACACAGCCAGCTCTCCTACCCACCCAAGCTCTCCGACCCCGCAAAGCTCTCCAAGACCCCCAAGCTCTCATACTCCTTCAGGGCGCTACTAGCACCCATGATCTCCAACCACTTCCAATCGTTTTACCCCACAAGCTCTCCTACACCCCAAGCTGTCCTACCCCCCAAGCTCTCCTGCAACCCAAGGTCAACTACGCCCCCAAGCTTTCCTACCAATCCGCAAGCTCCACAATCCCCCAAGCAGTACTGTCCCCAAGCTCTCAAACCCACCACGCTCTAATACCCGCTATCTATTCTTCCCCCACTAGCTGTCCTACACGCCAAGCTCTCCGATGCCCCAAGCATTCCTAACGCCCAAGCTCCTCTACACCCGCAAATTATCATTCCCCCGCAAGTCTGATACCCGCTCAAGCTCTCCTACGATTCAAGCTCTCCGAACCCGCAAAGCTCTCGTACCCCCCAAGCTCTCCGACTCACAACCTCTCCTTCCCCCAAGCTCTCCTACCCGCCTAAACTCTCCAACCCTCCCCAAGCCCTACTAACTCCCCAATTTCTCCTGGCCCCCCAAGCTCTTCTACTCTTCAAGTTCTCCTACCCTCCAAGCTCTCCTACCCCGCCAAGTTCTCCTACCCGTCCAAGCTCCCGGACCGCCGCAAGCTGTCATGTGCGCTCCAGCCCGCCTACCGCCCAAACACTCCTACCCCTGCCAACCTCTCCTGCCACCGCAAATTCTCCTACCCCCGAACTGCTCCTACCCCCAAGCTCTCCTCCTCCCCTAAACTCTCCTACCACGCAAGCTCTCCTATTCCCCCAAGATCTGCAACCCCTGCACAATTTCGCCAACTGCCCAAGCTCTCCAACCCGCCTAAGCTCTCCTATCCACCCAAGCTCTGCTAACCACCAACCACACCTGCCCGCCAAACTCTCCTACTACCCAAAAGCTCTTCTCAACCCCCAAGCTCTCCTACCCACCGAAGCTCTCCAGCACCCTAAACTCTCCTACCCCGCAAGCTCTCCTACACCCAAAAGATCGCCGATCTCCACAAGGTCTCCTACCCCTCTAACCTCTCCTACACCCCAAGCTCTCCAATGCCTCCAAACTCTCCAACCACCACAAGCTCTCCTACCCCACAAGCTCTCCCACATCGCAACTTCTCCGATTCCACAAGCTCTCCTGCCCTCAACAAGCTCGCCTACGTCCCAATTTATCCTATCCCACCAGCTCTCGTAACCCCCAAGCTCTCCTACCCCGCAAGCCGTTGTTCTCGCACCAAGCTCTCCACCACCCCCAAGCTCTCCTACTTCCCCAAGCTCGCCTACTCCACAAGCTCGCCCACCCCGCAAGTGCTACTACCTCCCAAGCTCTCCTACCGTCCAATCTCTCCTATCAAGCCAAGCTCTCATACGTGCCCAAGCTCTCCATCCACCAAAGCATCCCTACCCTCCCAACCACTCCTACCCGCAAAGATCTGATACCACACCGAAGCTCTTCTAACCCCCAAGGCAATCCTGCCCCCACCCCGCAAGATTTGCTACACCGCCAAGCTCCGTTACCACGCAAACTCCCCTATGCTCCAAGCTCTCCTACATGCCCAACCTCTCCTACCAAATAAACTATGCTGCACGCCCAATCAATTCTAACCCCAAAATCTCCTAATCCCCATGCTCTCCTACCCCACCCAAGCTCTCCTACACGCCAGTCTCTGCAAACCCGCTAGCTCTCCTAGCCCCCAAACTCAACTACCCACAAGCTCTCCTACCAGCCAAACTCTCATACCACGCCAAGCCCTCCTACGCTCTCAAGCTCTCCGACCCGCCCAAGCTCTCCTAATACCCCAAGCTCTCCTGCACCCAAGCTCTCCGACGCACTTCCCAGCTCACCTAGTCCACAAGCTCTCCTACCCCGCAAGTTCTCCTAACTCACAAAGACTGCTACCAACGAAGCTCTCCTACCCGCAAATCTCACCCAACCACCCAGCTCTGCTACCATCCCAGCTCACCTACCGCCCCAGCTCTCCTACCCCGCAAGATCTCACACCCTGCCAGCTCGCTTACATGCCCAAGCTCTCCAACCCACACGCAAGCTCGCCTACCCCCGCAAGGTCGAATACTCCGCAAGCTCTCGCACCGCTCCAAGCTCTCCGACCACGCAAGCTGACCTGCTCCCGCCAAACTCTCCTACACTAAAGCTCGCCTACCCGCCCAAGCTCTCCTACCACCTCAAGCTCTCCTACACGCCCCAAGCTTTCCTACCCACTCAATCTCTCCTGCCACCACAAGCACTCCTACCCCTCCAAGCTCCCCGGCCCACACAAGATTTCCTACACCCGCCAAGCACTCCTACTCCCCCGCAAGATCTCCTACACGTGCAAGCTCTCCTACCACGTGAAGCTATCCTACCGCCCACCCCAGCAAGCTCTGCGACCCCGACAAGCTCTCATAACCCCGAAGCTCTCCTACCCCACAAGCTCTTTTACCCCGCAAGTTCTCCTCCCCCAAGTTCTCCTACCCCGCAAGCTCATCTATCCCCAAAATCTGCTAACGTCCAAGCTCTCCAAAACCCCATGCTTCCTTCGCCCCCAAGCTCACCTACCCACAAGCTCTCCTACCCCGCAATCTCTGGTAACCCCCCCAAGCTCTCCTACCACCACAAGCTCTCCTACCACCACAGCCTCTCCTACACCGCCAAGTTCTCTTAACCCCCCCCGTAACCTCTCCTACCCTCCCCTCAGCTCCGCTACCCACCCCCAAGCTCACCTACCCCGCAAGCACTCCTACTCACCAAGCTCTCCTACGTCCACAATCTCTCCGACCGCAAATGCTCTCGTACCACCCCAAAATCTCATCCCCCACAAGCTCTCCTTCTTACCAAAGCTCTCCAACCACCAAAGCTCTCCTACCCTCCCAACCACTCCGACCCGCCAAGCTCTCTTACCACCCCTAAGCTCTGCTAACCCCCAAGGCAATCCAGCGCCCCCCGCAAAATCTCTTCCACCGCCAAGCTCTTCTAAAACCCAAACTACCCTACGCTCCAAGCTCTCCTACATGCCCAACCTGTCCGTCCCAATAAACTATTCTACACGCCCAAGCTATCCGAACACCAAACTCTCCTAATCCTCATGCTCTCCTACCACACCCAAGCTCTCCTACCCGCCAGGCTCTGCAAACCCGCGAGCTCTCCGAGCCCCCAAACTCACCTACCCACAAGCTCTCCTACCCGCCAAACTCTCCTACCCCGCCAAGCCCTCCTACCCTCTCAAGCTCTCCGACCCGCCGAAGCTCTCCTAATCCCGCAAGCTCTCCTGCCCCAAGATCTCCTACCCCGCAAGCTCATCTATCACCAAACTCTTCTAACGTCCAATCTCTCCGAAACCCCATTTTTCCTACGCCCCCAAGCTCACCTAACCCAAGCTCTCCAACCCGCAATCTCTGGTAACCCACAAAGCTCTCCTACCGCCACAATCTCTCCGACACCAGATGCTCTCGTACCGCCCCAATCTCTCATGCCCCACAAGTTCTCCTTGTCACCCAAGCTCTCCTACCGCCAAAGCTTTCCTACCCACCAAGCTCTTCTGCCCGCCAAGTTCTCTTACCTATCAAGCTCTCCTACCCCGCCAGCTCCCCTACCACCACATCTCTCATTCCCCACAAGCTCTCCTACCCGCCAAGATCTCCTACCACCCCAAGCTCTCCTATACCCTCAAAGATCTCCTAACCCCGTCCTCAAGCTCTCCTAACCCACCAAGCTCTCCAAACAACCCAAGCTTTCCTAAATCCGAAGCTCTCCTACCATCAAGCTCTCCAACCCCCCAGCTCTCCTACCTCCCCAAGCTAGCATACTCGCCCAAGCTCCCGGACCCCGCAAGCTCTCCTACCTCCCCAAGTTCTCGTACACCGCCAAGTTCTATTACCCACTCAAGCCCTCCTACACCACCCAAGCTCTCGTAACAGCCCAAGCTCACGTACTCCGCAAGCTCTCCTACCCCTCCCCCCAAGTTCTCTTAAACCCTCAAGCTCTCCTACACTACCCAAGTTCTCAGATCCGACCAGCTCCCATATCCCACCCAAGCTCTCCTACCCCGCAGAGCTCTCCTTCGCCGCCAAGCTCTCCTTCCCGCCCAAGCTCTCCTAAACCCCCAAGCTCACCTACACCCCTCAAGCTCTCGTACCCACCAATTTCTCTGCCCCCCTCAAGCTCTTCTACACCCCCCCAAGCTCTCCTACCCCTGAAGCTCTCCGAACATACAAAGACTCCTACCCCCAGGATCTCCTACCCCCAAGCTCTCCCAACCACCCAGCTCTGCTACCTCCCCAGCTCTCCTAACCCACAAGATCTCACACCCCCCCAGCTCGTTTACAGGCCCAAGCTCGCCTACTCCCGCAAGGTCTAATACTCTGCAAGCTTTCGTACCGCCCCAAGCTCTCCTACACCAAAGCTCACTTACCCGCCGAAGCTCTACTACCGCGCCGAGCTCTCATACCCCACAAGCTCTGCTACCACCTCAAGCTCTCCGACACGCCCCAAGCTCTCCGACGCCCCCAATCTCTCCTAACCCCGCAAGCTCTCGGAACCACTCAATCTCTCCTACCACCACAAGCACACCTACCCCTCCAAGCTCCCCGATTCATACAAGCTCTCCTACACCCGCCAAGCTCTCCTACTCCCTGCAAGGTCTCCTACAACTGCAAGCTCTCCTACCCCGTGAAGATCTCCTACCGCCCACCGCAACAAACTCTCCTACCCCGAAAAGCTCTCCTAACCCCGAAGCTCTCCTACCCCGCAAGCTCTCCACCCCCAAGCTCTCCTACTCCGCAAGCTCATCTATCCCCAAACTCTGCTAACGTCCAAGCTCTCTGAAACCCCATGCTACCTACGACACAAGGTTAGTTAACCCAAGCTCTCCTACCGTGAAATCTGTGGTAACGCCCAAAGCTCTCCTACCGCCACAAGCTCTCCTACGCCGCCAAGTTCTCTTAACCCCCCCAAGCTCTGTTACCCTCCCCTAAACTCCCCTACCCAACCCCAAGCTCACCTATCCCGCAAGCACTCCTACCCCACAATCTCTCCTACGCCCACAATCTCTCCGACCCCACATGCTCTCGTACCGACACAATCACTCATCCCCCACAACCTCTCCTACTCCATCAAACTATCCGACCGCCAAAGTTCTCCTACCCACCAAGCTCTCTTACCCTCCAAGTTCTCACACCTACCAAGCTCTCCTATCCCGCCAGCTCCTCTACCACCACATCTCTCATTCCCCACAAGCTCTCCTACCCGCAAAGCTGTCCTACCCACCAAGCTCTCCGAAACCCCAAAGCTCTCCTCGCACCCATGCTTTTCTACCCAGCAAGCGCTCCTAACCCCAAGATCTCCTACCTCTCAACTCTCCTCCCCCCCAAGATCTCCTCCGGCCAAGTTCTCCTACCCCATCTAAGCACTCCACCACCCCCAATCTCTCCTACCCGCTCAAGCTCTCCTTCCCCACAAGCTCTGCTAAGTACAAGCTCTCCTACCCCGCAAACTCTCCTTCATAATATCTCTCCTACCGCACAAGCGCTCCTACCCCCCAAGCTCTCCTACACTCCCAAGCTATCCTACCCCTCCCAAGCTCTCCTACCTCCAAGCTCTCCCACCGCCGTAAACTCTCCTACCTTGCCACTCTCTTCAACCACACCCAAGCTCTCCTATCACCCTCCCGCCCAAGTGCTTCTTCACCTCCAAGTTCTCCTACCGCCCAAACGTCTCATAACTCCCCACGCTCTCTTACCCCCGCAAGCTCTCCTACACCAACCAAGCCCACTGACCCGCCCAAGCTCTCCAACACGTTAAAGCTCTCCTAGCCCCCTACGCTCAACTATAGCTCCAGCTCTCCAACCCCACCCAAGCTCTCGTTACATGCCAAGCTATCCTACCCGCCCAAGCTCTCCAAAACCCTGCAAGCTCCCCAAGACACCGCAAGCTCTCTTACAAGCCCAGCTCTCCGACACCCCAAGCTCTCCGACACGACCCATATTCTCCGACGCCGTCAAGCTCTCCTACCCCGCAAGCTCTCCTACCACCCAAGCTATCCTACCCACCAAGCGCTCCGAACCCCAAGATATCCTACCCCACAACTCTCCTCCCCCGCAGGATCTCCTCCCCACATGCTCTCCTACCCCATTGATGCTCACCACCTCCCCCAAGCTCTCCTATTCCCCAAGCTCTCCTACTCCCCCAAGCTCTCCTACAAGCCAAAGCTCTCCTACCCCCCAATCTCTGCTAACCCCCAAGCTCTCGTAACCCCCATGGTTCCTTCACCGCAAGCTCTCCTACCCCACACACTTTACTAACCCCCAAGCTCTCGGAACGCCCAACATCTCTCACCTCCCAAGCTCATTTACGCACATGCTCTCCTACCCCGCAAGCTCTGCTACCCACCATGCTTTCCTACCCCCACAAGCTCTCCAACCCACCCACAAGCTCTCGTACCCCGCAAGCTCTCCTACCCCAAAGCTCTCCAACCCACTCCCAATCTCTCATCCCCCCCAAGTTCTCCTACACCCCCGAAGCTCTCCTACCCTCCAAGCCCCCCTTCCTTCTCAAGCTCTCCTACCCCCCAAGCTCTCCTACCACCAAGCTATCCAACCCCCGCAACCCTCCTACTTCCTCAGCTCTTCTACCGCCCCAGCTGTCCTACCCCACCAAGCTCTCGTATCCCCAATGCTCTCCTAAATCCGCCAATCACTTCTACCCCATCCATGCACGCTTAGCACTCAAAGCTCTCTAACACCACCAAAGCTCTGCTACCCCCTCCCCAAGCTCTCCTCCCCGACAAATTCTCCAACCACCCCAAGCTCTCAAAACCCCCATGCTTTCCTGCCCAACAAACTCTCTTACCCACCCCCAAGCTCACCGACCCCCCCAAAGCTCTCCTGCCCCGTCAAGCTCTCCAACCCACCAAGCTCTCCCACCCCTCCAAGCTCTACCACCGCCCCAAGCTCTCAATCCCCCCAAGCTGTCCTATCCACCAAAGCTCTCCTAACTCCCAAGCTCTCCTACCCCGCAAACTCACCTACTTCCCAAGCTCAGCCAGTGCCTCTGCTCCCCTAATTCCCCAGATATGGTACCGCCACAGCTCTCCTACCCCACCAAGCTCTCATACCACCGAATATCTCCTACCCCACCCCCAAGCTATCCTAAACACCAAGCTCTCCTACCGCCAATCTCTCCGACTCCTCAGTCTGTCCTACACCCCAAGCTCCTTCTACCCCCTAAGCTCTCCTACGCTGCAAAATCTCCAACACCACCCAAGCTCTCCGACACCACCCAAGATCTCCTTCCCCGCCAAGCTTTCCAACCACCGATCAAGCTCTCCTACACCCCAAGCGTTCGAACCACACAAAGCTATCCGACACCTTCGCAACAACTCCTACACCCGCAAGCGCTCCTGCCACCACAGCGCTCCTAACCCCCAAGCTCTCCTACCCGCCCACGTTCTTATACGCACCCAAGCTCTCCTTCCCCTCAAAGCACTCTTACTGAATCAAGCTCTCATGTCCCCCAAGCTCTCCTGCCCCCCAACTCTCCCTACTCGCAAGCTCTCCTACCCTCACCGCCCAAGCTATCCTACCCCCAAGCTCTCCTATCCCCCTGAGCACACCTACCCCCACAAGCTCTCCAACCACCCAAAGCTCTCCTGCACCACAAATGTTCTCCTATCCACCCTCCCCAAACTCTCCAACCCCCACAAGCTCTCCTACCCACCGAATGCTCTCCTACAACTCAAGCTTTCCTGCCAGCCAAAGCTATCCTTCACCCCTGCAACAACTCCTACCACCGCAAGCTCTCGTGCTACCCCAGCTCTCCTAACCCACAATTTCTCCTACCCGCCCAGGCTCTCCTGACACAAGCTCTCCAACCCACCAAGCTCTCCAACCCATAAAGCTCTCCTACCCCCAAAGCTCTTCTAATCTCCAAACACTTCTAACCCCCATGCTCTCCTACACCACCAAAGATCCCCTACCCGCCACGCTCTCTTAACTCACAAGCTCTCCTGCACCGCAAGCTCAGAAAGCCCCAAGCTCTCCACCCATCAATCTCTCCTACCCTCCCAAGCATTCCTCATCCCCATGCTCTCTTGCACCCCAAGCTCTTCTACCCCTCCAAGCTCTCCTACCTCCCCCAATATCTCCTAACCACCCAAGCTCGCCTACCGCCACAAGCTCTCATGTCCCCAAGCTCTCCTGCCCCCGCAAACTATCCTAATCCGCAAGCTCTCCTACTCCCACCCCAAAGCTATCCTACCCCACAAGCTCTCCAACCCACAAAGATCTCCTGCACCACCCCAAGCTCTCCTACCCCGCCGTGCTCTCCTGCACCCCCGAAGTGTCCTATCCACCCAAGCTCTCCTGCACACCTACACTCTCCTACACGCCCATGCTCTCCGACCATCGAACTCTCCTTCAACCGCAAGCTCTTCTACGCACCCGCAAGCTTTGCTGCCCCGCCAAGTTCTCCTACCCTCCAATCACCTCTTCCCCTTCAAGCTGCCTACCCCCCAAGCTATCATACCCCAGAGCTGTCCTACCCTCCCAAGCTCTTATACGCGCTCATGCTCTACAACCGCCCAACCACTCCTACCCCAAGCTCTCCAATCCATCTGAGCAGTTCTACCCCAGAAAGCTCTCCTAACCCCAAAGTTCTCCTACCCCACAAGTTCTCCTACTATCCCAAGCTCTGCTACCGCCCCCCAAACTCACCTACCCCTCCAAGATCTCCACCCCCTAAGCTCTCCGAGCCCCCATGCTCTGCTACACCAACAAGGCCCCTAGACCCAAGCTATCCTACCACTCAAGCTCTCCTACGCGCACCCAAGCTCGACTATACCCCAAATTTCTAGGCCCATAAGCTCTCCTCTAGCCCAATCTCTCCAACACCTACCAAGCGCTCATACCGGCGAAGCTCTCCTCCCCCACGCCGAGATCACCTACGCCCCCAAGCTTTCCTAAGCCCAAGCTCTCCGACCCCCAAGTTCTCCGATCGCCGAAGCGTTCCTTCCCACCAAGCTCTCATACCCCGCAAGCTCCTCTACCCCACAAGCTTTACTATCCCCTCAGCACTCCTACACCCGCAAGCTCTCCTGCCCTCAAGCACTCGTACACAGCCAGCTCTCCTACCCGCCCAAGCTCTCCGACTCCCCCAAGCTCTCCAAAACCCCCAAGCAAACATGCTCGCTCCGGGCGCTACTACCACTCAAGATCTCCAACCACTTCCAATCGCTTCTACCGCACAAGCTCTACTACACCCCAAGCTGTTCTACCACCCCAATCTCTCCTGCCACCCAAGCTCTCCTTTGCCTCCAAGCTTTCCTACCCATCCGCAAGCTCCACTATCCCCCAAGCACTCCTACCCACAAGCTCTCCAACCCACCACGCTCTCCTACCCGCAATCTATCCTCCCCCCGCTAGCTCTCCTACACGCCAAGATCTCCTCCCCACCCAGCTCTCCTAACCCCGCCCCAAGATCTGCTACCACACAAGCTCTCCGATGCCCCAAGTTCTCCTAACCCCCAAGCTGCTCTACACCCGCAAATGCTCCTTCCCCCCGCAAGTCTGATACCCGTTCAAGCTCTCCTACGATTCAAGCTCTCCGAACCCGCAAAGCTCTCGTTCCCCCAAACACTCCAACTCACAACGTCCCCTTCCCCCAAGCTCAACTACCCCCCTAAACTCTACAACCCTCACCAAGCCCTACTACCCTCCCAATCTCTCCTGGACCCCCAAGCTCTCCTACTCTTCAAGCTCTCATACCCTCGAAGCTCTCCTACCCCGCTAAGCTCTCCTAACCGTCCAAGCTCCCGTACCGCCGCAAGCTGTCATATGTGCTCAAGCTCTCCTACCTCCCAAAAACTCCTTCCCCCGCCAATCTCTCCTGCCACCGCAAGTTCTCCTACCCCCAACCGCTCCTATCCCCAAGCTCTCCTACTCTGCTATACTCTCCCACCCCGCAAGCTCTCCTACCCCCATGCTCTCCTACCCCCCGCAAGCTCAACAATACCCCTCGTCTCTCCCACTCACCCAAGCTCTCCTATATCCCCAAGATCTCCAACCCCCACACAATTTCTGCAACTGCCCAAGCTCTCCTACCCGCCCAAGATCTCCTATCCAGCCAAGCTCTGCTACCGACCAACCTCACCTTCCCGCCAAGCTCTCCTACTACCTCTAAGCTCTTCTCACCCCCCAAGCTCTCCTACACACCGAAGCTCTACTACACCCTAAACACTCCTACCCCGCAAGCTCTGATGCACCCGCAAGATCGCCTATCCCCACAAGGTTTCCTACCCCCCTAAGCTCTCCTACCCCCCCAAGCTCTCCTATGCCACCAAACTCTCATACCATCCCAAGCTCTCCTACCCCACAAGCTCTCCCACACCGCAAACTCTCCGACGCCACAAGCTCTCCTACCCTCAACAAGCTCTCCTGCGTCCCAATTTATCCTATCCCACCAACTCTCGTACCCCGCAAGCTCTCCTACGCCGCAAGCTGTTGTTCTCGCCCCAAGCTCTCCACCACCCCCAAGCTCTCCTACCTCCCCAAGCTCTCCTACTCCACAAGCTCTCCCACCCCGCAAGTGCTACCACCTCCCAAGCTCTCCTACCGTCCAATCTCTCCTATCCAGCCAAGCTCTCATAACCGCCCAAGCTCTCCATCCGCCAAGGCACTCCTACCCTCCCAACCACTCCGACCCGCAAAGCTCTCATACCACCCCTAAGCTCTTCTAACCCCCAAGGCAATACTGCCCCCAGCCCCCTACAAGATGTCCAACACCGCCAAGCTCTGTTACCACCCAAACTCCCCTATGCTCCAAGCGCTCCTACATGACCAACTTCTCCGACCAAATAAACTGTGCTACACGCCCAATCAAACCTAACCCCAAACTCTCCTAATCCCCATGCTCTCCTACCCCACCCAAGCTCTCCTACCCGCCAGGCACTGCAAACCACCTAGCTCTCCTAGCCCCCAAGCTCACCTACCCACAATCTCTCCTACCCGCCAATCTCTCCAAACACGCCAAGCTCTCCTACCCTCTAAAGCTCTACGACCAGCCCAAGCTCTCCTAATCCCCCAAGCTCTCCTGCACCCCAAGCTCTCCTACCAACTCTCCAGCTCTCCTAGCCCACAAGCTCTCCTGCCCCCAAGTTCTAATACCCTACAAGCTCTGCTACCGCCAAGCTCTCCGACGCCTCCAAGTTCTCGTAACACCCCCAAGCTCACCTACCCCGCAAGTTCTCCTAACCCACAAAGACTCCTACCCACGAAGCTCTCCTACCCGCAAAGCTCACCCAACCACACTGCTCTGCTGCCATCCCAGCTCTCCTACCGCCCCAGCTCTCCTGCCCCGCAAGATCTCACACTCCCCCCAGCTCGATTACAGGCACAAGCTCTCCAATCCACACGCAAGCTCGCCTACCCCCGCAAGGTCAAATACTCCGCAAGCTCTCGTACCGCCCCAAGCTATCCGACCACTCAAGCTGACCTGCTCCCGCCAAGCCCTCCTGCACTAAAGCTCTCCTACCCGTCCAAGCTCCCGTACCGCCGCAAGCTGTCATATGTGCTCAAGCTCTCCGACCTACCAAACACTCCTTCCCCCGCCAATCTCTCCTGCCACCGCAAGTTCTCCTACCCCCAACCGCTCCTACCCCCAAGCTCTCCTACTCTGCTATACTCTCCTACCCCGCAAGCTCTCCTACCCCCATGCTCTCCTACCCCCCGCAAGCTCAACAATACCCCTCTTCTCTCCCACTCACCCAAGCTCTCCTATTTCCCCAAGATCTCCAACCCCCACACAATTTCTGCAACTGCCTAAGCTCTCCTACCGCCCAAGATCTCCTATCCAGCCAAGCTCTGCTACCGACCAATCTCACCTTCCCGCCAAGCTCTCCTACTACCTCTAAGCTCTTCTCACCCCCCAAGCTCTCCTACACACCGAAGCTCTACTACACCCTAAACACTCCTACCCCGCAAGCTCTCATGCACCCGCAAGATCGCCTATCACCACAAGGTCTCCTACCCCCCTAAGCTCTCCAACCCCACCAAGCTCTCCTATGCCACCAAACTCTCATACCATCCCAAGATCTCCTACCCTACAAGCTCTCCCACACCGCAACCTCTCCGACTCGACAAGCTCTCCTACCCTCAACAAGCTCTCCTGCGTCCCAATTTATCCTATCGCACCAACGCTCGTAGCCCGCAAGCTCTCCTACCCCGCAAGCTGTTGTTCTCGCCCCAAGCTCTCCACCACCCCCAAGCTCTCCTACCTCCCCAAGCTCTCCTACTCCACAAGCTCTCCCACCCCGCAAGTGCTACCACCTCCCAAGCTCTCCTACCGTCCAATCTCTCCTATCCAGCCAAGCTCTCATACCCGCCCAAGCTCTCCATTCGCCAAGGCACCCCTACCCTCCCAACCACGCCGACCCGCAAAGCTCTCATACCACCCCTAAGCTCTATTAACCCCCAAGCCAATCCTGCCCCCACCCCCCTCCAAGATGTCCGACACCGCCAAGCTCTGTTACCACCCAAACTCCCCTATGCTCCAAGCGCTCCTACCTGACCAACCTCCCCTACCTAATAAACTGTGCTACACGCCCAATCAAACCTAAGCCCAAACTCTTCTAATCCCCATGCTCTCCTACCCTACCCAAGCTCTCCTACCCGCCAGGCACTGCAAGCTCGCTAGTTCTCCTAGCCCCCAAGCTCACCTACCCACAAGCTCTCCTACCCGCCAATCTCTCCAAACAAGCCAAGCTCTCCTACCCTCTAAAGCTCTCCGACCAGCCCAAGCTCTCCTAATCGACAAAGCTCTCCTGCACCCAAAGCTCTCCAACCCACTCCCCAGCTCTCCTAGCCCACAAGCTCTCCTGCCCCCAAGCTCTACTACCCTACAAGCTCTGGTACCGCCAAGCTCTCCGACGCCTCCAAGTTCCCGTAACACCCCCAAGCTCTCCTACCCCGCAAGTTCTCCTAACCCACAAAGATTCCTACCCACGAAGCTCTCCTACCCGCAAAGCTCACCCAACCACCCTGCTCTACTACCGTCCCAGCTCTCCTACCGCCCCAGCTCTCCTACCCCGCAAGATCTCACACCCCCCCAGCTCGGTTACAGGCCCAAGCTCTCCAACGCATATGCAAGCTCGCCTACCCCAGCAAGGTCAAATACTCCGCAAGCTCTCGTACCGCCCCAAGCTCTCCGACCTCAAGCTGACGTGCTCCCGCCAAGCTCTCCTGCACTAAAGCTCGCCTACCCGCCCAAGCTCTCCGACCGCGCTAAGCTCTCATACCCCACAAGCTCTCCTACCACCTCAAGCTATCCTACACGCCCCAGGCTCTCCAAGGCCCCCAAGCTCTCCTAACCCCGCAAGCTCACCTACCGAGTCAATCTCTCCTACCACCACAAGCACTCGTACCCCTCCAATCTCCCCGACCCACACAAGCTCTCCGACACCCGCCAATCTCTCCTACTCCCCGCAAGGACTCCTACACCTACAAGCTCTCTTACCACGTGAAGCTCTCCTACCGCCCATCCCAGCAAGCTATCCTACTCCGACAAGCTCTCATAACCGCGAAGCTCTCCTACCCCACAAGCTCATCTATCCCCAAAATCTGCGAACGTCCAAGCTCTCCGGATCCCCATGCTTCCTTCGCCCCCAAGCTCACCTACTCCCAAGCTATCCTACCCCGCAATCTCTGGTAACCCCCCCAAGCTCTCCTCCCACCACAAGCTCTCCTACACCGCCAAATTATCTTAACACCACCCAACCTCTCCTACCCTCCCCTCAGCTCCCCTACCCACACGCAAGTTCTCCGATCTCGCAGGAACACCTACTCACCAAGCTCTCCTACGCCCACAATTTCTCCGACCCCACATGCTCTCGTACCACCCCAATCTCTCATCCCCCAAAAGCTCTCCTTCTCACCAAAGCTCTCCAACTGCCAAAGCTCTCCTACCCACCCAACCACTCCTGCCCGCCAAGCTCTCGTACCACCCCTAAGCGCTTCTAACCCCCAAGGCAATCCTGCGCCCCCCCCAAGATGTCCTACACCGCCAAGCTCAGCTACCACCCAAACTACCCTACGCTCCAAGCTCTTCTACATGCCCAACCTCTCCTACCCAATGAACTATTCTACACGCCCAAGCTATTCGAACCCCAACTCTCCTAATCCTCAAGCTCTCCTACCCCACCCAAGCTCTACTAACCGCCAGGCTCTGCAAACCCGCTAGCTCTCCTAGCCCCCAAACTGACCTACCACATGTTCTCATCCCCGCCAAACTCTCCTACCCTGCCAAGCTCTCCTACCCTCTCAAGCTCTCCCACCCGCCCAAGCTCTCCTATCCCGCAAGCATTCCTCCCCCAAGATCTCCTAACGCCAAAGCCCTCCTACCCACCAAGCTCTTCTTCCCGCCAATTTCTCCTCCCTAACAAGCTCTCCTACCACACCAGCTCCCCTATCACCAATGTTCTCATTCCCCACAAGCTCTCCAACCCGCCAAGATCTCCTACCACCCAAAGCTCACCTTTACCCTCAACGATTTCCTAACCCACTCCCCAAGCTCTCCTAAACCACCAAGCTCTCCAAACAACCCAAGCACTCCTAAACCCGAAGCTCCGCTACCATCAAGCTCTCCTACTCCTCAGCTCTCCTACCTCCCCAAGTTCGCATTCCGGCCTAAGCTCCCCTACACCGCAAGCTCTCCTACCTCCCCAAGCTCTCGTACACCGCGAAGTTCTCTTACCCCCTCAAGCCCTCCTCCACCACCCAAGCTCTCGTAACAACCCAATCACACCTTCTCCGCAAGCTCTCCTACCCCTCCCCCCAAGTTTTCTTAACCCCTCAAGCTCTCCTACACCACACAAGTTCTCAGACCCGACCAGTTCCCATATCCCACCCAAGCTCTCCTACCCCGCAAAGCTCTCCTTCGCCGCCAAGCTTTCCTTCCCGCCCAAGTTCTCCTAAAACCCCAAGCTCACCTACACCCTTCAAGCTCTCCTACCCACCAAGTTCTCTTACCCCATCAAGCTCTCCTACACCCCCCAAGCTCTCCAACCCCCCTGCTCTCCTAACCCCCCTGTGCTCCTACCCCAAGCTCTCCTACCCACCAAACTCTCCTACACCCCCACGCAAGCTCTCCTACCCCGCCATGATCTCCTACACCCCGAAGTGTCCTACCCTCCAAGCTCCCCTTCCTTCCCAAGCTCTGCTACCTCTCCCAAGCTCTCCTACCCCACCCCCAAGCTCTCCCACCGATTCAAACTCTCCTACCTTGCCAAGCTCTTCAACCCCATCCAAGCTCTTCAACCCCCCACGCAAGTTCTCCTACCCCCAAGCTCTCCTACCCCCACCAAGCTCGCCTAGCTGCCCAAGCTCTACAAACCCCAAGCTCTCCTACCTCTTCAAGCTCTCCTAGCCCGCTATCCTCACCTACTCCTCCAGCTCTCTTACCCCACCTACGCTCTTCAAACCCCACAACTCTCCAACCGCCAAAATGTCTACTACCCCACAAGCACTCCCAGATTCACAAGCTCGCCTACAATAGCCAAGCTCTCCTACCCCCTGATAAGATCTCCTACACCCCCAAGCTCTCCGATCCCCCGAAACTCTCCTACCCTCCCCATGCTCTCCTACCCCGCCAAGCTATCCTACCCCCCATGCTCTCTTACCCCCAACCTCTCCTACACCCCAAGCTCTCCTGCCCCCCAAGCGCTGCGACACCCCAAGCACTCCTAACCCCCATGCTTCCTACACCCCAAAAATCTCCTACATCCCACGCTCGACTAACCCCTAAGCATTCCTTCCCACCACAAGATCTCATACCCCCGCAAGCTCACCTACCCACAAGCACTCCTACCCCGCAAGCTCTGCGACACATCCCAAGCTCTCTACCCCCACAAGCTCTCCTGCCCTCCCAATGTCTCTTAACCCCCACCCCTCCAAGCTCTCCTTCCCCTGCAAGCTCTTCTACCAACTCCGAAGTTCTCCTACCCCTCCAAGCTCTCCTACGGCCCAAGCGCTCCTACCCCACAAGCTCTCCTACTAACCAAGCTCTCCTACCGTCCCAAGTTCTGCTACCCACGAAATTCTCCTACCCGCCCTGCCAAACTCTCCTAAACCCAAGCTCTCCTACTCCCAATCTCTCCTACCCCTCAGGCAGTCCTACACGCCAAGCATTCCTACCCCCCCCTCCGGCAAGCTCGCCTACCCGCTCAGCTCTCCTACCCGGCAAAACCTCCAACACCACCCAAGCTCTCCGACCCCTCCCAAGCTCTCCTTCCCCACCAAGCTCTCCAACCCCCTCGCAAGCTCTCCTACTCCCCATGTTTTCCTACCACACAAAGCTATCCTACACCTCCGCAACAACTCCTACCCCGGCAAGCTCTCCTGCCACCCCAGCTCTCCTAACCCCCAAACTCTCCTACACGCCCAAGCTCTCCTACGCGCCCAAGTTCTCCAACCCCCAAGCTCTGCGACCTCCCCAAGCTCTCCTACCGCCCCAAGCTCTCATGTCCCCCACGCTCTCCTGCCCCCAACTCTCCTAACTCGCAAGCTCTCCTACCCTCACCGCCCAAGCTATCCTAACCCACAAGCTCTCCTATCCCCCGAAGCACACCTACCCCCACAAGCTCTCCAACCACCCCTAGCTCTCCTGCACACCAATAGTTCTGCTATCCCACCTCCCAAAGCTCTCCTACCCCCACAAGCTCTCCTACCCCCGCGCAAGCTCTCCTACACCCCAAGCTTTCCTAACACCCAAAGCTATCCTACACCCCTGCAACAACTCCGACTCCTGCAAGCTCTTTTGCCAGCCCAGCTCTGCTAACCTACAAGCTCTCCTACCCACCAAGCTCTCCAACCGACAAAGCCCTCCTACCCACCAATCTCCCCTAATGATCAAGCACTTCTAAACTCCATGCTCTCCAACACCCCACAAGATCACCGACCACCTACGCTCTCCTAACTCCCAAGCTCTCATTCACCACGAGGTCACATACCCACAAGCTCTCCTACCTCCACCAATTTCTCCTACCTACGCAAGCCCTCCGACCACCCCATGCTCTCATTCCCCCCAAGCTCTCCTGCCCCCGCAAGCTATCCTAACCAGAAAGCTGTCCTACCCCCAACCCAAAGCTATCCTCCGCCCCAAGCTCTCCTACCCCGCCCCCCAGCAATCCTAGCCCTCCAAGCTCTCCTACCCCTCCAAGCTCTCCCTGCCCAGCTCTCCTACCCTCCAAACTCTGCTAGCCACCCCCAAGCTCTCCTACCCCGGCAAGCTCTCCTACCCGCCTATCTCTTAGACACCGCTATGCTCTCCTACACACCCCAAGCTGTCCTACCCACCCAAGTTCTCCTACCTCCATAAGCTCCCCTACCTCACCAAGCTCTCCTACCCGCCAAGCTCTCCTAACCCCATAAACGTTCCTACCCCTCCTGGCTCTTCCACCCCATCCAAGCTCTCCTACCACAGCAAGCTCTCCCACAACCCTCCCAAGATCTTCTACCCACCCAAGCTCTCCTACCCCCAAAAGCTCTCCTACTCCCGCGCAAGCTCTCCTACACCCCAAGCTTTCCTACCACCCAAAGCTATCGTACACCCCTGCAACAACTCCGACCCCCGCAAGCTCTTGTGCCAGCCCAGCTCTCCTAACCCACAATTTCTCCTACCCACCCATGCTCTCCCAACCGCACAAGCTCTCCTACTCACCAATGCAAACTCTCCCTCTCTCCCTCCATGCCCTGGCAGTACTGAGGCACACACACCCTCCCTCTCTGCACTGGCAGTACTGAGGCCAAACTCCCTCCTTCCATGCTCTAGGGGTACTGAGCAGCACACTCCCTCCCTTCCTACTGTGGGGGTACTAAGGTGCACACGCCCTCCCTCCCTACAATGGGGAAACTGGCGCACCCTCCCTCCCTGCATGCTCTTGGTTTACTGAGACTCACACTCACTCCCACCTACCATGGTGATACTGAGGCCCAGACTCCCTCGCCACCTGGGGGTGCTGAGGCCCACACTACCTCTCACCCTCCCTACATGCCCTGGGGGTACTGAGGCCCACACTCCCTCCCTATCGGGAGGTACTTAGGCCCAAACTCCGTTCCTCTCTGCCCTGGGGGTATTGAGGCCCACACTCCCTCTCTCGCTCCCTTGGTATACTGAAGCACACACTCCCTCTCTCCCTCCCTGGGGGTACTGAGGCCCAAACTCCCTCCCTGCCCTGGGGGTACAGAGGCCCACACTCCCTCCCTACCGACTCTGGGGTTCCTGAGGCCCACTCTCCCTGCCTTCCTGCATTGTTGGTAGTGAGGCCAACACTCCCGCCATCCCTGCCCTCGGGGTCCTGAGGCCCACTCTCACTCCCTCCCTCCCTATCCTTGGGTTACTGAGACCCACACTCACTCATTCTCTACCCTGGGTTACTGAGGCCCAAGCTCCCTTCCTCTCTACACTGGGGGTACTGAGTCTCACACTGCCTCACTGCCTTGGGGGTCCTGAGGCACACACTCCATCGCTCCCTGCCCTTGTGGTATTGAGGCCCACACTCCCTCCCTGGCCTTGTGGTACTGAGGCCCAAGCTCCCCCCCTCAACTCCCTGGGTGTACTGAGGCCCACACTCCCTGCCTCCCTGCCCCGGTGGTACTTAGCCCAAACTCCCTCACTGCCCTGTGGGTACTGAAGCCCACACTCCCCCCTCCCTGCCCTGGAGGTACTGAGGCTCAAACTCCCTCCCTGCCCTGTAGGGTACTGAGGCCCACACTCACTCCCTCCCTGCTTCACTGGAGGTACAGCGGCCCTCACTCCCTCTCTGGAGTTACTGAGGCCCTCACTCCCTCCCTTCCCTGAGGGTACATAGGACCACACTCCGTCCCTCCCTCCCTGAAGATACTGAGGCCCTCACTCCCTCCAGGGAGGTACTGAAGCCCACACTCACTCCGTCCCTGCCCTGGGTATACTAAGGCCCATACGCTCTTCCTCCCTCACTGTCTTCGGTGTCCTGAGGCACAAACTCCATCCCTATCTTGGGATACTGAGGCGCACACTTCCTCTCTACCTGCATAGTGGGTACTGAGGCCCACACTCGGTCCATCCTTACCCTGCGGATACTGAAGCCCACACTCCCTCACTCCCTGCACTGGGGGTACTGAGGCACACACTCCCTCCCGCCCTGCCATGGGGGTACTGAGGCCCAAACTACAACCTTCGCTGCCCTTGATATTCTGAGGCCCCACTCCCTCCCTCCTTACCCTGCGGGTACTGAGGCCCACTCTCCCTCCTTCAGTACCCTGGGGTACTGAGGCCCGCACTCACTCCCTCTGTCCCTGCCCAGGGAGTACTGAAGCCCACACTCCAACCTTCGCTGCCCTGGATATTCTGAGGCCCACACTCCCTCCCTCCTTACACTGCGGGTACTGAGGCCCACTCTCCCTCCCTCACTACCCTGGGGTAATGAGGCCCGCACTCACTCCCTCCGTCCCTGCCCAGGGAATACTGAGGCCCACACTTGAACCCTCCCCGCCCTGGGGGTACTGAGGCCCACGCACCTCCCTCCCTGCCATGGGGGTACTGAGGCTCACACCACATCCGTCTCTGCCCTGGGTCTACTAAGGCCCACATTACATCCCTGTCTGGGGGTACTGAGGCCCACACTCCCTGCCTTTCTGCCCTGGGTGCACTGAGGCCACACTTCCTCCCTACCTGCCCAGGTGTACTGAGGCCCTCGCTCGCTCCCTGCCCTTGGGGTGCAGAGGCCCACACACATTCCCACCAAATTTGCGGCTACTGAGGTCCACTCAACCTCCCTACCTGCTATAGGAGTACTGTGGCCAATAAACCCTCACTCCCTCCCTGTCCTGGGGGTACTGAGACCCACATTCCTTCACTCCCTGCCCTGCATGTCCTGAGGTCCACACTCCCTCCTTCGCTGCCCTGGGTGTCCTGAGGCCCACACTCCCTCCCTCGCTGCCCTGGGTACTGAGACCCAATCTACCTCCCTCCCTTCCAACCCTGGGTGTACGGAGTCCCAGACTCCCTCCATCTCTGCCGTGGCGGTAGAGGCGCACAATCCTTCATTCCTTGGAGGTACGGAGGCCCACTCACGTTCACTCCCTGCCCTGTGAGTACTGAGGACCACACTCCCTCGCTCCCTGCCCTGGGGGCCCTGAGGCTACACTCCCTCCCTCCGTGCCCTGCGGGTCCTGAGGCCCACTCTCCCTTCCTTCCTCCGTGTCCTCGGGGTAATGTGGCCCAAACCCCTCCATGCCCTAGGGAAACAGAGGCCCAAACTCCCTCAATACCTGGGCGAACTGAGGCCCACACTCCGGTCCTCTCTGCCTTCGGGGACACAGGCCCACACTCACTCCCTTGTCTGGTGGTGCTGAGGCCGACGCACCCACCCTACCTCCCTGCCATGGAGGTACTGACGCCCAAACTCCCTCCCTCCCTGACCTGGAGGTACTGAGGCCCACACTGACTCCTTCCCTGCCCTCGGGGTACTAAGGTCCACACTCCCTCCTTCCCTGCCCTGGGGGTGCTGAGGCCCACACTCCCTCCCTCCTTGTCCTGTGGTTCCTGAGGCCCACACTCCCTCCATCACTGCCGTCGGGGTACTGAGGACCACACCCCATCTGTCTCTGCTCTGGGGGTACTAAGGCCAACATTCTCTTCCTGTCTGGGGGTACTGAGGTTCACACTCCCTGCCCCTCTGCCCTGAGTGTACTGAGGCCACACTTCCTCCCGACCTGCCCAAGGATTCTGAGGCCCACTCTCGCTCCCTGCCCTTGGGGTACAGATGCCCACACACCCTCCCTCCCTCTTTGGGGAATCTGAGGTCCACACACCATCCCTACCTGCTCTGGGGGTACTGTGGCCAACATCCCATCCCTCCCTCCCTGTCCTTGGAGTACTGAGGCCCACGCTCCCTCAGTACATGCCCTGCGTGTCCTGGGGTCCACTCTCACTCCTTCGGTAACTTGGGTGTCCTGAGGCCCACACTCCCTCCCTCGCTGCCCTGGGGGTAGAGGCCCACAATCCCTCGGTTCTTGGAGGTACTGAGGCCTACTCACGCTCACTCCCTGCCCTGGGAGTATTGAGGCCCATACTCCCTCACAGTCTGAGCTGGGTGTCCTGAGGCCCACACTCCCTCCCTCGCTGCCTTGGGGTACTGAGACCAACACTCCCTCCCTCCCTCCCAACCCTGTGTGTACGGAGGCCCAGACTCCCTCCTCCCCTGCCCTGGAGTTAGAGGCACACAATACCTCGCTCCTTTGAGGTACTGAGGCCCACTCACGCTCTCTCCCTGCCCTGGTGGTATTCAGGACCACACTACCTACCTCCCTGCTCTGGGGCTCCTGAGGCTACACTCCCTCCCTCCCTGTCCTGGGGTCCTGAGGCCCACTCTCACTTCCTTCCTTCCTGTCCTCGGATTACTGAGGCCCAAACTCCCTCCCTGCCCTGGGGATACGGTGGTCCACACTCCCTCAATATCTGGGCGTACTGAGGCACACACTCCCTCCCTACCTCCCTGCCCTGGGGGTAATGTGGCCCATACTCCCTCCCCACCTGGAGGTAATGAGGCCCAATCTCCTTCCCTACCTCTACAGGAGGTACTAAGGCCCACACTCTCAATCTCCCTTCATGCGGGTACTGTTGCCCACAATCCCTCCCTTCCTCTCTGCCCTCGGGGTACTGAGGCCCGCACTCCCTCCCTCGCTCCTTGCGCTGATGTTACTGAGGCCCACATTACCTCCCTCCCTCCCTTATCTGAGGTTTCTGAGGCCCATTCGCCCTCCATCTCTCCCTGTCCTCGGGTACTGAGGCCCATACTACCTCCTTCCCTCCCTCCCTGCCCTGTGGGTACTGAGGCCCACAATCCCTCTCTACCTGCCCTGGGGTACTGAGGCCCACATTTCCTCCCTCCCTGCCTTTCGGGTACTGTGAACCAAACTCCCACCCTCCCAATCTGCCCTGGCGGTATTGAGGCCCACACTTCCTCCCTCCCTGCACTGGAGATACTGAGACCCACACTCCTTCCCTCCCTCAATACCCTGGGTGTACTGAAGCCCACACTCCCTCCCTCCCTGCACTGGAGGTACTGAGGCCCACACTCCCTCTTTACCTCCCCTGGGGGTACTGAGGCCCACACTCCCTCTCCAACTTCCCTGGGGGTACTGAGGCCCAAACTCTATCACTCCCTGCGCAGGAAACACTGAGGATCACATTCCCTCCCTCCCTCCATCCGGAAACTGAGGCCCACACTCCGTCCCTCAATTCACTAGGGGTACTGATTCCCATACTCGCTCCCTCCCTCCCTGCCCTGGGGATTCTGTGGCCCATACTCCATCCCCTCCTTCCCGAGAGTACTGATGCCCACACTCCCTCTCTCCCTTCCTGTTGGTACTGAGGCCCACACTTCCTCCCTCCCTGCCCTGGGGTTACTGAGGCCCACACTCCATCCCTCCCTGGTTTTGTGGTACTGATGCCCAAACACCCTCCCTCCCTGGAGGTACTGAGGCCCGCACTCCCTACCTGCCCTTGATGTACTGAGGCCCAAACTACATCCCTCCCAGAACTGGAGGAACGGAGGCGCAAACTCCCTCCCTCCCAGTCCGGGGGTACTGATGCCCACAATCACTCCCGCCCTGGCATTGTGATACAAAGCCCCCCACTCCGTCCCTCCCTCCTGCCCTGGGTGCAATGAGGCCCACACGTCCTACATCTCTCCCTATGTGTACTGAGGCCCACACTCCCTCTATCCCTCACTACCCTGGGGTATTGAGGCCCACACTCCCTCCCTCCCTGCACTGGAGGTACTAAGGCCCACACTCCGTCGCTCACTACCCTGGGGGTACTGAGGCCCACACTCACTCCATCCCAGCCCTTCGCGTACTGAGGCCCACTCTCTCTCCCTCCCTTCCTGCCCTGGGGGTACTGAGGCCCAAACTCCCTCCCTCCCTGCACTGGAGTTACTGAGGCCCACACTCCCACCCTCCAAGCCCTGGTGGTACTGATGCCCACACTCCATCCCTCCCTGCTGCGGGGATACTGAGGCCCACAGTCCATCTCTCGCTGCACCTGTGGGTACTGAGGCCCACGCTCCCACCCAACCTACCCTGGGCATACCGAGGCTCAGCACCCTACCTCTCTCCCTGCCCAGGGGGTACTGCGGCCCACACTCCCCCGCTCCCCACCGTGGGGGTACTGTGGTGTACACTCCCTCCCTCCCTCCCTGGAGGTACTGATGCCCAAACTCCCTCCATGACCAGGGAACACTTAGGCTCATATTCCCTCCCTCACTCCGGAAACTGAGGCCCACACTCTGTCCCTCACTTCCCTCGGGATACTGAGACCCACACTTGCTCCCTCCCTTCCTGCCCTGGAGATTCTGAGGCCCATTCTCCCTCCCCTACCTCCCTGGGGATACGGAGGCCCACACTCCCTCTCTCCCTCCCTGGTGGTACTGAGGACCACACTCCCTCCCTCCCTGCCCTGAGGGTACTGAGGCCCAGACTCCCTCCCTCTCTGGCTTTTTGTTACTGAGTTCGACACTCCCTACCAGCCCTGGAGGTACTGAGGCCCACACTCCCTCCCTCCCTTGCCTTGTGGTACTGAGACCCACACTCCATCATTCTCTCTCTGCCTGCGGGTATTGAGGCCCATACTCCCTCTCTGCCCTGGAGGTACTGAGGCCCACACTCCCTCCCTCCATCTCTGCCCTGGGGATACTGAGACCCACACCTTCTACCTCACTCCCAGCACTGGAGGTAATGAGGTTCACACCCCCTCCCTCCCAGCAATGGAAGTACTGAGGCCCACACTCCATACTTTCCAGCACTGGAGATACTGAGACCCTCAATGCCATCCTCCCTGCCCTGGAGGTACTGAGGCCCACACTCCCTCCCCCCAGCACTGGAGATACTGAGGTGCACACTCCCTCCCTCCCAGCCCGGGGGTACTGAGGCCCACTCTCACCTCCCTCCCTTGCCTTGTGGTACTAAGGCCCACACACCCTCCTTCCCACTCTGCCTGGGGTTATTGAGGCCCACAGTCCCTATCTAGCAAGCTATTTTGGAAGTCCTACTTTTTAATATAGCTCCTAGCTCCTTAAATTCGTCTCGTAGGACCTCCTCCCTTTATTTACCAATGTCGTTGGTACCAATGTGCACCATGACAACTGGCTGTTCTCTCTCTCTTTTTAGAATGTTCGTCACCCGCTCCGAGACAACTCGTGTAGCGAGTTGGTCTTACCGCAGGAGAAGTGTCCACAGCCAGCTTGGGAATGGACGACCAACAGGAAGAGTCGTGCAAGGAAGGAAGTGCAGGGGTCCCCTTTGGTCATACGCCTGCAAAACAGATACACTGCTTTGAGTAATGTTGAGGGGGATGACTCATCAGGGGAGGTCAGCAGCAGCGATGTTCATGGCACTGTGGCTGGTGCTGTTGCACAGGAGGGCAGGAAAATGTGTGGGAGAAAGATAGTGTGAGGGCATTCAATCGTAAGAGGAATAGATAGACATTTCTACGGCCGCAACCTAGACTCCAGGATGGTATGTTGCCTCCCTGGTGCAAGGATCAAGGATGTCTCGGAGCGGGTGCAGGACATTCTAAAAAGGGAGGGAGAATAGCCAGTTGTCGTGGTGCACATTGGTACCAACGACATAGGTAAAAAAAGTGATGCGGTCCTACGAGACGAATGTATGGAGCTAGGAGCTAAATTAAAAAGTAGGACCGCAAAAGTAGTAATCTCGGGATTTCTACCAGTGCCACGTGCTAGTCAGAGTAGGAATCGAAGGATAGCGCAGATAAATACGTGGCTTGAGCAGTGGTGCAGCAGGGAGGGATTCAAATTCTTGGTGCATTGGAACAGGTTCTGCGGGAGGTGGGACCAGTACAAACCGGACGGTCTGCACCTGGGCAGGACCGGAACCAATGTTCTAGGGGGAGTGTTTGCTCGTGCTGTTGGGGAGGAGTTAACCTAATATGGCAGGGGGATGGGAACCAAGGCAGGGATACAGAGGGAAACAAAAAGGAGACAAAAGCAAAAGAAGGAAAGGAGATGAGTAAATGTTGAGCGCAGAGAAACACAAGGCAAGAAAAAAAAAAGGGCCACCGAATATAAAGGGGCTGCAGGAGGGGTCAAAATTAAAAAGCATGGTTTAAAAACTAGGATTGAAACACTTTACCTAAATTCACGCAGCATTCGAAATAAAGTAAATGAGTTCACGGCACAAATCCTTGCAAATGGGTATGATTTGGTGGTCATTACAGAAACATGGTTGCGGGGTGACCAAGACTGGTTATTAAACATAAAGGGGTATCTGACGATTCGGAAAGATGTACAAGAATGGAAAGGAGGTGGGGTAGCTCTGTTAATAAAGGATGATATCAAGGCAGTTGTGAGGGATGATATTGGCTCCAATGAACAAAATGTTGAATCATTGTGGGTGGAGATTCGAGATAGTAATAGCAAAATGTCACTTATAGGCCCCCAAATAATAACTTCACGGCAGTAGTCATGGGGGATTTTAACCTGCATATCGATTGGTCAAATCAAATCGCACGGGGTAGCCTGGAGGAGGAATTCATAGAATGCATACGGATTGTTTCTTAGAACAGTATGTAACAGTACCTACAAGGGAGCAAACCATCTTTGATCTGGTCCTGTGTAATGAGACAGGAAAAATAAACGATCTCTTCATAAAAGATCCTCTCGGAATGAGTGATCACAGTATGGTTGAATTTGTAATTCAGATTGAGGGTGAGGAAGTAGTGTCAGAAACGATTGTACTATGCTTAAACAAAGGGGACGACAGTGGGATGAGGGCAGAGTTGGCTAAAGTAGACTGGAAACAAAGACTAAACTGTGGCACATTTGAGGAACAGTGGAGGACTTTTAAGGAGCTCTTTCATAGTGCGCAACAAAAATATATTCCTGTGAAAAAGAAGGGCGGAAAGAGAAGGGATAAACAGCCGTGGATTAACAAGGGAATAAAGTAGAGTATCAAATCCAAGACCAATGCGTATAAGGTGGCCAAGGTTAGTGGGAAACTAGAGGATTGGGAAAATTTTAAGCAACAGCAAAGAATGACTAAAAAAGCAATAAAGAAAGGAAAGATAGATTACAAAGGTAAACTTCGCAAAACATAAAACAGGTAGTAAAAGCTTTTACAGATATATAAAACGGAAAAGAGAGACTAAAGTAAATGTTGGTCCCTTAGAAGATGAGAAGGGGGATTTAATAATGGGAAATGGGGAAATGGCTGAGATTTAAACAATTATTTTGCTTCGCTCTTCACAGTGGAAGGCTCAAAAACCATGCCAAATATTGCTGGTCAAAGGAATGTGGGAAGGGAGGACCTTGAGACAATCACCCTCACTAGCGGGGTAGTGCTGGACAGGCTCATGGGACTCAAGGTAGACAAGTTCCCTGGACCGGAGGAAATGCATCCCAGGGTATTCAAAGAGATTGCGTAAGTTATAGCAGATGCATTCGTTATAATCTAGCAAAAATCTCTGGATTCTGGAGAGGTACCAGCGGATTGGAAAGCAGCTAATGTAACGCCTCTGTTTAAAAAAGGGGGGAGACAAAAGGCAGGTAACTATAGGCCGGTTAGTTTAACATCTGTCGTGTGGCAAATGCTTGGAACGATCATTAAGGAAGAAATAGCCGGACATCTGGACAGGAATAGTGCAATCAAGCAGACGCAACATGGATTCATGAAGGGGAAATCATGTTGAACTAATTTAATGGAATTATTTGAGGATATAACGTGCATGGTGGATAGAGGTGTACCGATGGATGTGGTGTATTTAGATTTGCAAAATACATTCGATAAGGTGCCACACAAAAGGTTACTGCAGAAGATAGAGGTACGTGGCGTCAGATGAAATGTATCAGCTTGGATCGTGAATTGGCTGGCTAACAGAAAGCAGAGAGTCGGGATAAATGAGTCCTTTTCGGGTTCGGAATCGGTGGTTAATTGTGTGCCACAGGGATCGGTGCTGGGACCACAACTGTTTGCAATATACATAGATGAACTGGAAGAGTGGACGGAGTGCAGTGTAACACAATTTGCAGATGACACGAAGATTAGTGGGAAAGCGGGTTGTGTGGAGGACTCAGAGAGGCTGCAAAGAGATTTGGACAGATTAAGCAAATGGGCTAAAGTTTGGCAGATGGAATACAATGTCGGAAAATGTGAGGTCATCCACGTTGGGCAAAAAAACAGTAAAAGGGAATACTATTTGAATGGGGAGAAATTACAAAATGCTGCGGTGCAGAGGACCTGGGGGTCCTTGTGCATGAATCCCAAAAAGTTAGTTTGCAGGTGCAGCAGGTAATTAGGAAGGCGAAGGGAATGTTGGCGTTCATTGCGAGAGGGATGGAGTACAAAAGCAGGGAGGTTCTGCTGCAATTTTTAGGGTATTGGTGAGGCCGCACCTAGAGTACTGCCTGCACTTTTGGTAACCTTTCTTAAGGAAGGATACACTAGCTTTGGAGGGGGTACAGAGGCGATTCACTAGGCTGATTCCGGAGAGGAGGGGGTTATCTTATGATGATAGATTAAGTAGACTGGGTCTTTACCCTTTGGAGTTCAGAAGGATGAGAGGTGATCTTATAGAAACATTTAAAATTATGAAAGGGATAGACAAGATAGAGACAGAGAGGTTGTTTCCACTGGTCGAGGAGACGAGAACTAGGGGGCACAGCCTCGAAATACGGGGGAGCCAATGTAAAACCGAGTTGAGAAGGAATTTCTTCTCCCAGAGGGTTGTGAATCTGTGGAATTCTCTGCCCAAGGAAGCAGTTGAGGTTAGCTCACTGAATGTATTCAAATCACAGATAGATAGATTTTTAACCAATAAGGGTATTAAGGGTTACGGGGAGCGGGCGGGTAAGTGGAGCTGAGTGCACGGCCAGATTAGCCATGATCTTGTTGAATGGCGGAGCAGGCTCGAGGAGTTAGATGGCCTACTCCTGTGCCTATTTATTATGTTGTTTTGTTCTGATGCTGTAACAATTTTATAACTCTGATTCTATGATTTTCCAATGCTTTTAAAGCATTATAAAGTGTGATAATGTTTAATAAATGGTCACGATAAATAGAAATGCCTATACCGTATTGCAAAAGACTATAAAGTGTACAATGGAGATGCTGCCTGTATTCGTGCGGACAGGACTTGCACTGACTCATGAAGCCCGTTACGGCCGTCCATGTTTGTGCAGGGCAGAGAGGCCATTCCAGAGGGGCCTGAGAGAGAGTCGTACCCCGCAAAGGGAGCCCAGTTTAGACAGTGTGTGAGTGTGTGCGTGTGATCCTTCACCCAGATCACTGGCCCATCACCTGGAGCCGAGGGCAGACAGGTTGTTAATGACTGTGTTAATATTCAGCCAGATCACTGAACCCTGACAGGGTGCCCAGTATTCACAGAGTGTGAGTGAACGTATTCATATTCAGCCAAACCACTGGCTCCACGCAGTGAGAGCGACTCGATCACAATATCAGGACTCAGGGAGTCGGAGGCTGCAAAGTCCTCGCTGCTTCTCATCGTTTAATGAATTTCACAATCAAAGTAAAGGGATATTTCCCCACATTCTTCAACTGCTCTTTGAATTTTGTCTGTGTCACGCAATAAATAACCGTGTTTGTGCAGCAGCTCAGCAGCTGCAGCATGAATCCAAATTCGCTCAAGTAAACCGTCAGATATATCAGCCGAGCAGCGAACCAGCGCAATGAGCCCCACACAGAATGTACCATATATACCGACCATAACAGGATGAAATTCCCCGAGATAAGAAGCAGTAAAATGATTGATTTCCTGCGGCGCTCCATCTCTGGGTCTCTGGGAATCTCCCCATTGCCGGGACACCGGAGTCTCCTGCGGGCTCTGCTGGATACTAAAATATATCTGACGATGAGAGCATTGAGCAGCATTATGACCACAAATGGGACACACGGGGTCAGAATGTAATGCAGGAACTCGATTGGTCCCCAGACCGATGATATGATTAAACTAGCTTTTGTGCTACAAAACCAGGCGTTATTAAATAGCTGATAGTTATCTGACAGCATAAAATACCAGATCATATCTATTAAGCAGCTCATCACAGTCACTGTTCCCACAACCACAGCCGCCGTTTTGCTGGTGCAATAATTAGTCTTCAGCTTCTGGCAACATACGTCACAAATCGGTCAAAGGTGAAAGTGACAGTGAACCAGGCAGAACAGTTTGTAGCTGCATAAATCAGGACAGCATGGATATTACACACTGGAAGGGAGTACAGGAAATAGAAATGTAGCCGATAAATAATCGGAATGTGCCTCAATATCAGATCGAGGATAATGACCAGTAGATCCGCTGCTGCCATGGCCACCAGGTAGCGAGTGACACATTTAGAGAGACCGCTTTTTCGCCGAGACAGGATCATAATCGTTACTACGTTCACTGTGACGAAAGAAAATAAACAGAGAAATTATACACGAGGCTGCGAACAAGAGCAACAGTTTAATGGAAATTGGGATGAAAATTGCAAATCATTATAGAAATGTACATTTTGTGGCAATAAATTAAGGAAACCGCAAAGACGATCGATAAATATATTGAGAACAAGAGGATAACTAAAGAAGGGTCGTGCATAATACAGACCATGAGTGTAATATATGTGTGGAGGCGGAAAATGTGGGTATGGTGCTTAATCAATTTGTTGCCTCTGCTTTCACAAAGGAACGGGAAAATGCAGATACTGCGATCAACGAGGAGTGTGAAATTCTGGATGAAGTAAATATAATGAGAGAAGAGGTATTCCGGCGTTTATCAGCTTTGATAGTAGATAATTCCCCAGGCCCGGATGAATTGCATCCCAGTCTGTTGAGTGAAGTAAAAGACGAAATAACAGACGCCTTGACCATTATTTTCCACTCCTCTTTAGATTTGTGCATAGTGCCGGAGGATTGGAGGACTGCCAATGTCCTACCCTTGTTGAAGGTGGAAGAAAGAGATAGGCCGAGTAATTCCAGGCCTGTCAACCTAACCTGAGTGATGGCAAAATTATTGGATACATCTACATTTGGATAGGCAAGGATTAATAAGGGGCAGTCAGCACAGATTTGTTAAAGGATGATCGTGCTTGACTAACTTGATTGAATTTTTGAGGAGGTAACCTAGACGGTCGATGAGGGTCGTGCATTACGATGTAGTGTACAGGACTTTAGGAAAGCTTTGATAAAGTTCGACATGTTAGACTGGTCATGAATGTTAAAGCTCATGGGATCCAGTTATCCAGGGCAATGTGTCTGCTTGAATGAAATTTTGGCTTAGAATTATGAAGCAAAGGGTTATGGTTGATGGATGTTTTTGTGAAATGAAGGCTGTTTCCATTGGGGTTACACAGGGCTCAGTACTGTATCCCTTGCTTTAGTGGTAGATGTCATTGATCTACATTTGAATATAGGGAGCATGATTAATAAGTTTGCACATGGTGCTAAAATTATCTGTCTGGATGGGAATGAAGAGGAAAGTCATGGAGTGCAAGAGGATATAAATATACTGGACTGGTGGGCAGCGCTGTGGGAAATAGAATTTCGTTCCGAGAAGTTTAAGCATATGCATTTTGGGAGGATTTAATAGTGTTGTTGAGCAGAGGGACCTTGGAGTGTTTGTCCACAGAACCCTGAACGTATCAGGCAAAATGTAAAAGATGGTTGAGAAAGCGTACAGAATTCTTGGTTTATTGGGTGAGGCATCAATACAAGAGCAGGAAGGTTATGCTTACATTGTGTAATATTCTTGTTAGGCCACAGTTGGAATACTGCATGCAGTTCTGGGTGCAGCATTATAGGAAGGACGTGATTGCACTCGAGAGGGTGCAAATGCTGCCCTGAATTGGTAAACGCAGCTATGAGGACAGATTGCAGAGCCTTGGTCGGTTCTCCGGGGCAGTACGGTCCATTAACCCAGAACCCTCCGCGTGAAGAAGCCCCCTTCAAATCCCCTCTGAACCTTTAAACAAGCACTTAAACACCTCATAATTGAGCCCTCCACCAATGGAAATTGGCCGTTGCTATCCACTTTATCCAGACCCCATAAAATGTTGCAGACCGCATTGAGGTCTCCTCGCAACCTCCTCTGTTCCAATGAGAACAGACCAAGACTCTCCAATCTGTCCTCATAGCTGCGATTCTCAATTCACGGCAGCATCTGCGCCCTTTCGAGTGCAATCATGTTCTTCTTATAATGTGGCACCCAGAACTGCACGCAGTATTCCAGCTGTGGCCTAACCAGAATATTACACAATGTAAGCATAACCTCCCTACTCTTGTATTCGATGCCTCACCCAATACACCAAGAATTCTGTACGCTTTCTCAACCATCTTTTCCATATTGCATGATACGTTGAGGGTTCTATGGACAAACACTCCAAGGTCCCTCTGCTCATCAACACTTTTCAGTCCTCCCAAAATGCATAAATTAAACATCTTTGAACGAAATTCTATTTGCCACTTATGTGCCCACCAGAACAGTATATTGATATCCTCTTGCGCTCCATGACTTTCCTCTTCATTCACAACCACACAGACAATTTTAGCACCATGTGCAAACTTATTAATCATGCTCCCTATATTCAAATGTATATCATTGATATCTACCACTAAAGCAAGGGATCCAGTACTGAGCCCTGTGTCATCCCAGTGGAAACGTCCTTCCTATCACAAACACATCCATCCACCATAACCCTTTGCTTCCGAATTCTAAGCCAAATTTTGATTCAAATAGACACATTGCCGTGGATACCTGGATCCCATGGGCTTTAACATTAATGAGCAGTCTAACATGTGGGACGTTATCAAAAGATTTGCTACAGTACTGTACACTACATCGTATGCACTACACTCATCGACCGTCTAGGTTACCTCCGCAAAAAATTCAATCAAGTTAGTCAAGCACGATCATACTTCAAGAAATCCGTGCGAAATGCCACTTGTTAATCATTCCCTTTCCAGATTTTGCCATCACTGAGGTTAGGTTGACAGGCCTGGAATTACTCGGCCTATCACTTTCTCCCATCTTAAACAAGGGTAGCACATTAGCAGTCCTCCAATCCTCCGGCACTATGCATTTCGAAACTCATTGTCTGTATTATGCACTACCCTTTCTTTCGTTATCCTCTTGTTCTCAATATATTTATAGAACGTCTTTGCGGTTTCCTTAATTTGATTGCCAAAAAATGTATATTTCGATAATGATTTGCACTTTTCACCACAACTTCAATTGAAATGTTGCTCTTGCTCGCAGCCTGATGCATACTTTCTCTGAATATTTCCCTTTCTCACAGTGAACGTAGTAACGATTGTGATCCTGTCTCAGGGAAATTGCGGTCTCTCTAAATGTTTCAATCGCTACCTGGTGGCCATGGTCGCGGCGGATCTACTGGTCATTATCCTCGACCTGATATTGAGGCACATTCCGATTGCTTATCGGCTACATTTCTATTTCCTGTTCTCCATCCCCGTGTGTAATATCCAGGCTCTCCTGGTTTATGCAGCCACAAACTGTTACGTCTGGTTCACTGTCACTTTCACCTTTGACCGATTTGTGGCGATTTGTTGCCAGAAGCTGAAGACTAAATATTGCAACGGAAAAACGGCGGCTGTGGTTCTAGGAACAGTGACTGTAATGAGCTGCTTTATACATATTTTCTGTTATATTATGCTGTCAGATAACTATCAGCTATTGAATAACCCCTGGTTTTATAGAATGAACACTAGGTTAATTAGATCAACGGTCTGGGGAACAATCGAGTTCCTGCATTACATCCTCACCCCGTGTGTCCCATTTGTGGTCATAGTGCTACTTATTGCTCTCACCGTCAGACACATTTTAGTGTCCAGCAGAGCCAGCAGGAGACTCCGGGGTCCAAACAATGTGAAGTGTCCCACAGACCCAGAGATGAAGAGCCGCAGGAAATCCATCATTTTACTGCTTCTTATCTCGGGGAATTTCATCCTGTTATTGTCGGTATATATCGAGAAATCTCTGTGGGGCTCATTGAGCTGTTTCGATGCTTTGCTGATACGTCTACCAGTTTATGTGAGGGAATTGGGATTCATGCAGCAGCCGCTAAGTTGCTGCACAAACAAGGTTATGTATTCCTTGACACAGATTAAGTTTAGAGAGCAGTTGATGAATGTGGGGAAATATCCCTTTACTTTGAATGTGAAATTCATTCAACGATGAGAATCTGCGGAGACTTCGCAGCCTTCGACTCCCCGTGTCCTGATATTGTGAGCGAGTGGCTCTCACTGCGTGCAGCCAGTGATTTGGCTGAATATTAACAAGTTCACTCACACACTGTGAACACTGGGCACACTTGAGAAGCCAGTGATTGGGGCCAACATTAATATGTTCACTCACACACTGTCTACAATGTGCTCCGCGTGAGGGTTCAGTGATCTGGGCGAATATTAACACTGTCACTCACTCATTGTCTCTACTCGGCTCCCGGTGATGGGCCAGTGATCCGGGTGAAGGATCGCACGCTCACACATTCACACACTATTTACACTGGGCTCCCTGTGCGGGATACGACTCTCTCTCAGGCCCGTCTGGAAAGGCCCCTCTGCCCTGCACAAACATGGACGGCCGTTACATGCTTCCTGAGTCAGTGCAACTCCTGTCCACAGGAATACTGCCAGCATCTCCAATAAAGCATTCATAGCCCTTTGCAATCCGTTATAGCCACATTTATTTATCATGTCCATTAATGAATCATTATAAAACTTTAGAAAATCATAGAATCAGAGTTATAAAATTGTTACAGCATGGAAGATGCCCATTCGGCCCAACGAGCCGGTGCCGACTCACATCCTGTCCCACACCACCTCGCCCTTTCTCTGTAGCCCTGCAATGTCTTTTTTTCATTTAGAAATGTCCGGGTGAATCAACGACAGTCAACATGGATTTGTTAAGGGTAGGTCGATTGTGACTGATATTTTTGAATTTTTGGAGGATGTAAAAATAACTCTCGATGAGGGCAGTGCATTTGCTGTAGTGTATATGGAGTTTTGCAAGGCTTCTGATAAGGTGTAACATTACAGATTGTTCACGAAAGTAAAAGCCCATCCAGGGCAAAGTGTCAAGTAGGATCCAAAAAATGCTCAGTGCCAGGAAGCAAATGGTAAAGGTTGATGCGTGTTTTTTGACTGAAAGGCTATTTCCAGCGCGGTTCCGCCATGCTCGGTAATACGTCGCTTGCGTTTTGTGTTAAAAGAGTTAGAGTTGAATGTAGGGGTTATTAATAAGAAGTTTGCACATTGTACTATAATCGGCTGTGCGGTTGATAATAAAGAAGAAAGCTGTGGACTGCAGGAAGATATCAACGAATTGGTCAGGTGGGCAGAACAGATGCCAATTGAATTCAATGCGGAGAATTGTGAGGTAAACATCTGAGGTTGGCTAACGAGACAAGTGAATATGCGTTACATGGTAAGGTACTGTAAAGTGTAGAACACCAAAGGGATCTTGTAGTGCTTGTTAACAGGCCCCTGATGGTCGTATGCTAATGAGATGCGACGGTAAAAAGGCATTTGTTATACTGACGTTTGTTAGCCAAGGCATAGAGTACAAGAGCAGCGAGGTTATGTTTGAACTGTATAAAACACTATTTAGGCCACAACTAGAATATTGCCTGAAGTTCTGGTCTCCATATTAAATGAAAGATGTGATTGCACTAGAGAGGGTACAGAAGAAGATTTACAAGAGCGATGCTTGGATTTGACATTTTTGCCCATAAGCGAAGTTTGGATTGGTTGCGTTTGAATTCATTAGAACAGAGGAGGTTGTGGACAGACGTTATTGAGGCGTATTAAATGATCCCGAAAAAGTTTGTCACCATTCTCTGCATGCTCCACGAAGGCATGGAAGCCGGGATTCTGAACAACGGACCCATCACAGACCCAAACCACGTCCGGACCGTGGTCAACTAGTGCTGCGTCATCGCGCTAACACTCTTCTCGATCTTGCTCGCTGCAATGCTCCACTTCACACTCAACAAGCTCACCACATGAGTGGAAATTGAATACAGGACCAGAAGGAACCTGTTCAACCTTCGACATCTCTAGTCCTGAAAAAAGACCGTCTCAACCAATGTCGTCGAACTACAATATGCGAATGACACTTGCGTCAATGCACATTGAGAGACTGAAGTGTCAACAACCAAGGGGCATCGATTTATGTAACTGGGGGGAGGTTTAGAGGAGGTATGAGAGATAATGTCTTCACCCAGAGGAAAGTGAAGGTCTGGACCCAACTGCCTGACAGGGTGATAGAGTCAGAAACACACACCACATTAAAAAATGTTATTGGATGTGCTCTTGGAGTACTCTAAGTTACAGGGCTAAGGAGCAAGAGCTGCAATGTGGAATTAGGCTCGATAGCTTTTTGGCGGCGGCGCGGACACGATGGGCCAAAACGGCCTCCTTCCGTGCTGTAAATTTCTGTGTTTCGATGATTATCCGTCTCCCTTTTGAGTCTGCCTCCACCACCCTTTCAGACAGTGCATTCCAGATCCGAACCACTCGACGTATAAAACTTTGGTTCCTTTGCCAATAACTTTAAATTTGTGTTCATTGCTTCTCGACCGTTCCAACATTTCTCTCTTTCGACTCTATCTGGATAGCTCGTGAATTTGCAGATCGCTATCAAATCTGCTCTCAATCTACTTTGCTCTAAGGCGAGCAACCTCTGATTCTCCAGACTATCAACATAACTGAAATCCTTCATTCCTGGAAACATTCTCGCAAAAGCTTCAGTGAACCCTTTTTGCCGTTTTCACATCCGATCTAAAGTCCGATGTCCAGAATTGGACACAGTACTCCAGTTGGGGCAGAACCAGTGTGTTATACCGCTTCATCATAGTTACCACATTTTGTATCATATAATTATATTTATGAAGCCCAAGATCCCATAAACATTATTAACCGCATTCCCAACTGCCCTCTGCATCCACAGCGACATCAATAATATATATCATTAAAAGCAGTGGTCCTAGAACCGACCCCTGGCCAACACCACTGTTACCTTCGTCCCGTCCGAAAAACAACCGTTCACCACGACGATCTGTGTCCTATCACTGAGGCAATATAATATCCAAAATGTCGCTGCCCTTTCATTCCATAGGATTCAAAATTGCTTGCAAGGCTATTATTTGCCATGTTGTCAAAATAGCTTTTGGAAATCCATATGCTGACCAAAAAAGTTTTCCTGAACACACTTCAGAAACTCTGCAGCTCTCTGCCTTTTACACTATTACAATCCGAGTCTATATTAGTATAGTTGAAGTCCACCGTTTCTACTTCCCTAGAGTTCTTGCACCTCTCTGTATGGCTCTGTTAAATTGCTCCTCCATATCTTTCCCAAAATGTGAAGGTCTATATAATACATCTTGTAGTTTGATGTCAACTCTATTATTTCTCAACTCTAGCCATATAAATTCTGTGTTTGACCCATGCAGGATATCCTCCCTCTCCAACATTATAACATTCTCCTTATTCAATAATGCCACACCAAAACCTCTCTTTCGTTCCCTATTTTTCCTGTAATATAACCAGAAATATTTACTAGCCATTCCTGTCCATTGTGCCAAGTCTCAGTTATTGCTACTTTTTCATATTCCCATACGTCTATTTGTGCCTGCAGCTCATTTGCCTTGTTTCCTAAACTTGGTGCATTCACATCCACACACTGTAACCGCATCTTGAAATATCCATGTATTCCCTCTTCGATTTACCAAACTAATACCATACTATTTTAGTGCACTCAGCCTCTCCTAATATTTAAAGCACCCAAACACCCTCCCTGTTCTAATGTTACATTACCATTCCAGATTAGTTCAATCCCTCACCAACAGTACGAGCAAACCTTCTTGTGAGGGTACTGATCCCAGCTCTGTTGAGGTGCAACCAGTCCGTCTTTACAGATCCCTCCTCCCCGAGAAAAGATCCCAAGGCATCGGGAAACGAAAGCACAGCCCCGTGCACCATCCCTCCTGTCATGCATTAATCTGCTGTATCCTCCTATTTGTTTACTCATTCGAGCATGGCGCCGGAAGTAATTGGGAGATTATTACCTTGCACGGCGTGCTCTTTAAACTCTCTATTAGCTCCCTAAAATCTACTTGCAGGACCTCATCCCTCTTTGTACCGATGCCGTTGGTACTGATGGGGAAGAGGAGCTCTGATTGTTCACCCTCCCCTCTCAGAATGTCCTGCAACTGCTCGCTACCTTCCTTAATCGTGAAACCTGGGAGGCAACATGCCATGCTGGAATCACGTCGACAGTCGCAAAAGTGCCTGTTTACTCCCCTGACTATAGAATAGACCGCCATTATTGCTCTTCCATTATTCTTCCTCCCCCTATTCAGCTGAGCCTGCCGTAGTGTCATGCACATGGCTCTCGCTGCATTCTGCAGCGTCCCTATCGACCTCACCAGTACTCAGAACAGAATACAGGTTGGAGAGGGCGATTCATTCATGGGACTCTTACAATACCTTTTTGGTCCTCTTTGTCTCTCTGGCGGTCACCCATTCCCTCTCTGGCTGAATACTCTTAAGCTGCGGGGTAATCACCTCTATAAACATGCTATCCACGTAGCTCTCAGCCTCAAAAATGCAGCGCAGCGACGCCAGAGCCTACACAAGCACCGAAGACCAGATCTCGCGGTCCTCCAGCTGACGACAATTGCTGTACATATGTTTGCCCCGTACGCGGGATGCGCCCAATACTTTCCAGTGGATTGAGCTGTCCTATTTAATAGAGTAAGAATTGACTTAAAAGATATGATCATAAAACTGTGAAAAACATTCACCAGCTGCGGACCAATCAGTTTCATCCCATCTGCCGACCGCAGTTTGGGTATTTCACTCTGACGTCATGCTTTTATATTCTGCATGTGATGGAGATGCTTGCAAATCTATTTTCGTTCCCCATCTCGCCGCTATCGCACTCGAGCATGCCGCGCTGTTTATTCCAAATATGTTCCTGCTCCCGCCCATGCCCCCTCTGCTCTCGGGCCTCCCCTGGTCTTCCTCCCATCTCGCATTTCGCAGATATCTCGCCACCTTTGTCAAGCAAGACCTATCTTTCACAAATCAATGCTGGCACTCTCTGGCCAACTAAAAATATTCTAGTTGATCACAAAACCTACACTTAATTGTAGACTCCAGTACTTTCCCGACAACACATAGCATTTTAGTGTTATATAATTCCCTGGTTTCCATCTCTCACCAGTTTTAAATAGCAGATTGACTTGCGCAAGGTACCAGTCTAAAGTGATGGTCCCCGAATTTAGAGAACTTTGGTTAAGGAAGAGTCACAGCAAGAGAGAGACATAGACCGAGAAAGTGATGGCAGAAAGGAGAGAGAGAGAGAAGATGGGAAGGAGATAGAGCTAGAGAGAGAGATGAGAGAGAGACGGAGTGCGAGAGAGGCAAAGAGACATGGTCGGAGAGGGAGAGAGCCGATGGGAGGGAGAGGGAGAGGCAACGAGAGAGAGAGATTGAGAGGGAGAGAGGGAGCAAATGTGCAGAAGGAACTTTTGTTTATATCTAACCAATGCTGTACCTGTCCTGGATATTTTTGATGGAGCAGTGTAGATAAAGAAACATAAGAACATAAAGATTTGGAGCAGGAGTCGGCCGTATGGTCCATCAAGCCTGGTCCACCATTCAATAAGATCATGGTTGATCATCGACCTCAACTCCACTTTAGCGCCCGATTCCCTTATCCGTCGATTCCACTCGACTCCAAAAACCTATCAATCTCGGCCTTGAATATATTCAGAGATTCAGCATTCACAGCGCTCTGGGACAGAGAATTCCAAAGATTCACAACCCTCTGAATGAAGAAATTCCTCCTCATGTCTGCCTTAAATGGCCAACCACTGATCCTGAGTCTGACTCCTCGATATAGACATTACCGCCAGTGGAAACAACCTTTCAGCATCTACCCTCTAAATCCCCATCAGAAAATTCTATGTTTAAATGAGACCACCTCTCATTCTTCTAAACTCCAGAGAATACAGTCCAACTTTAATCGTCTATCTACATAAGGCAGCCTTGTCATCCCAGGAATCAATCTAGTACACCTCCGGTGTGCATCCTCCAAGGGACGTATATCCTTCCTGCGAAAGGTTGAGCAAGATTATGCACAGTACACCATGTGTGGTCTCACCGAGCCGTGTTAGATTGTGGAAATGCTACTTTACTCTTGAAATTCAAATCGCATGAAATAAAGGACAATATGCCAGTTGACTTCCTTATTGCTTGCCTTACCTGCATGCTAGATTTCTGTGTTCCTTGCCCAAGGACAATCACTTATCTCTGAACACCAACATTTAAAAAATATTCTGATTTCTATTATTTCTACCAAAGTGAATTAACTCACATTTCCACATACTTCACTCCAGCTGCCACTGTATTGCCCACTTAATTAGGCTATTCATATCAATTGGCAATATTCAGAGTGCAGAAGGAGTTTTGCTCTGTCTCAAGCCCGTGCTGCAAATGGCCTGGGAATTCATGATTGGAAAGTTTGGAGGGAGATAGGAACAGGGTGGGTAACAGGGAACCAGAGGATGTGGTGTAATATGATTTCCAGAAGGCATTCGATAAGCTGCCACATAAATAGTCACTTCACAAGATAAAACTTCACGGGGATCCGGGTAAAATATTAGCATGGAAAGAGGATTGGCTAAAAAAGAGAAAAGAGAAAGTCGGGATAAATAGGTAATTCCAGTTTGGAAAAAAGTGACTTGTGGGCTGCCGCAGGGTTCGGTGCTGGGTCATCAGCTATTTTCTATCAATATTAATGACTTGGGTGAAGGGATCGAGGGCAACGTAGCCTAGTTATCTGATGATAGAAACATGGGTGGGAAAGTAAATTGTGAGGTGGAAACAACAAATATGTAAAGGGATAAATAGAGACTAAGTGAGTCGTTAAAAATGTGGCAGATTGGGTATAGTGTGGGAAAATTTAAGGTAATCGTCCTTGGCAGAAAAAATAGGAAAGCAAATAATAATTTTAATGGAGAAAAAAGGCAAAGTACTGCGGTGCAGGGGAATTGGTATCCTTGTACATGAAAAACAATAATTAGAGTGCAGGTACAGCAGTTAATCAGGAAGGCACATGAAACGTTGGTCTTTATCGCAAGGGCTGTAGAGTATAAAATAAGCGACTTTCTGCTACAACTGTACAGGGTATTGCTAAGGCCACCCTTTGTTTACTGCACGCAGTTTTGCTCTCCGTATTTAAGGAATCATATACTTGCATTGGAGCCTTTTCAAAGAAGGTAAAGTAGGTTGACTCCCGAGATGAGGGTTTTGAATTATGATGATTGATTGAGTAAGTAGAGCATATACACATTGGATTTCAGAAGATTGAGAGTTGATCTTATCGAAACATATAAGATAATGGCGTGACTCGACAAGGTGGAAGCACAGATGATATTTCCACTCAAAGGGGACATAGTCTCAAAATAAGGGGATATTGTCTCAAAATAAGAGACCACTCATTAAAACTGAGATCCGGAGGTACTTCTTCTCTCAGAGCGTTGTAGATCGATGGAATTCCCTTCCTCAGAGAGCTGTGGAGGCTGGGTCATTGAATATATTCAAGGCGCAGATAGACAGATCTTTGAGCGAGAAGGGAATAAAGGGTTACAGGGAGCGGGCAGGGAAGTGGAGCTGAGTCCATGATCAGATCAGCCATTATCTTATTTGATCTTATTGAATGGCGCAGAACAATAGAGGTGTTAAATGGCAGACTCCTAATTCTATATCTTATTTTCTTATGTTCTTATGAGATTTCCTCTTTCTTGCTACTTCCTACAACTGCCCTGGGAATGTTTGATGGGACATTGCAGAAGGAGCTTTAATCGATATCTAAACCATCCTGTACCTGCCCTGGGAATATGTCATGTGACAATGTGGAGGGAGATTTAATCTGTGTCTAACCCTTGCTGAAGTTATCCAGCGATTGTTTGATGTGACAATGTAGAGAGAGCTTTGCACTGTATATAACCCGAGTTGAACCTGCACTGGTAATGTTTGATTGGACAGTGTAGAGGGAGCTATATTCTCTATCTTACCCGTACTGAAGCTAACCACGGAACGGTTGATGGGACAGTGTCAAGAGATCTTTGCTCCGAATGTAACTGGGGCTTTCCCTGCCATTGGATTGTTTGATGCGACATCGGATAGGGAGCTTTACTCTCTATCATAGCCACGCTGAAGCTATCCATGGAGTGTTTGACGGGACAGTGTAGATGAAGCTTTAGTCTGTATCTAACCCGAGCTGTATCTGCACTGTTAATGTTTGCTTGGACAGTGTAGCTTGAATTTTACTCTGTATCTAACCATGCTGTTCGTGTACTGGAAATGTTTGATGGCACAATATAGAATGAGCTTTACGCTGAATATAATCTGCCCTGGGAGAGTTTGATGGGTCTGTGGAGAGGGAACTTTAAGTATAGAAAATCCGTGCTGTACCTGTTCTGTGAGTGTTTGATGGGAGAGTGTCGAAAGATCTTTGCTCTGAATGTAACCCGTGGTTTATCTTCCATTGGACTATTTGATGCAACATCGGAGAGGGAGCCGAACTCACTATCCAACCAGCGCTGTAACTGCACTCGAGAGTTTGATGCGACAGGTTAGCGTGAGCTCCTCTCTGTATCTGACCCGTACTGCATATAGAAACAAAGAAAATAGGTGCAGGAATAGACCATTCAGCCCTTCGACCATGTACCACCATTCAATAAGATCACCACAGTGCCCTCTTCTGCTTTCTCTCGATACTCCTTGATCCCTTAACCTGTAAAGGCCATATGTAACTCTCTCTTGATATATGTCCAATAAACTGGCATCAACAAATCTATGTGGTCAGGAATTCCACTGGTTAACAACTCGCTGAGTGAAGAAATTTCTCCTCATCGCAGTCCTAAGTGGCAATCCCTTATTCTGAAATTTGTGTGCTGGTTCTGGAATTCCACAAGATTTGCAACATTCTTCCTGCATCTCACTTGTTCAGTCCCGTCAGAATGTTTATATATTTCTATGAGCTATCCTCTCATCCTTCCAAACTACAGTGAATGCAGGCCCAGTCAATCCCGTCTCTCCTCATAGGTCAGTCCTGCAATCACGGGAATTAGTCTGCTGAACCTTGGCTGCACTCCCTCAATAGCAAGGACGTCTGTCCTCAGATTAGGAGACTAAAACTGAACACAATATTCGAGGTAAGGCCTCACCAAGGCCATGTACAACTGCAGTAAGACTTCCCTGCTACGATACTCAAATCCCCGAGTTATGAAGGCCAACATACCATTTGCCTTCTTTATCGCCTGCTGTACCTGCATGGCATTATACAATGATTGATGTACCATGACACCAGGTTAATTTGCAACTACCCTTTTCCTAATCTGCCGCCATTCAGATAATATTCTGCTTCTTGTTTTTGCGACCAAAGTGGATAACCTCACACTTATCCACATTATATTGCATCTGCCATGCGTTTGTCCATCTCACCCTGAAAATTCTCAGCTTCCTCTTCACATCTCACACCGCCATCCAGCTTAACGTCATTCGCATATTTGGAGATATTACACTCAATTCCTTCATGTAAATCATTAATGTATATAGTAAATAGCTGGACTCCTAGCAATGAGCACTGCGTTACTCCTGTAGTCATTGCCTGTCATTCTGAAAATGCTCGTTTTATCCAGACACTCTGCTTCCTTTCTGCCATCCAGTTCTCTATCCACGTCAGTACATTACCCCCAATACCAGGTGCTTTAATTTTGCACAACAATCTCTTGTGCGGAACCTTGTCAATAGACTGTTGAAAGTCCAAATACACCACATCTACGGGTTCTCCCTTGTCCACTATCAATTACAGCCTCAAAAACTTCGAGTAGATTTGTCAAACTTGATTTCCCTTTCATAAATGCATGCTGACTTGGACTGACCCAGTCACTGCTTTCCAAATAGGTTGCAATTTCATCTTTAATAATTAATTCCAACATTTTCCCCTATACTGCTGTCAAGTTAACTGGTCTATAATTACACGTTTTCTCTTTCCCCCCTTTCTTAAAAAAGTGGTGTTACATTAGCTACTATCCAGTCTATAGGAACTGATCCCGAGTCGATAGACTGTTGGAAAATGATCACTAATGCATCCACTATTTCTATGGCCACATCCTTCAGTATTCTGGGATGCAGGCTATCATGCCGCGGGAATTTAATCACCTTCAATCCCATCAATTTCCCGAACACAATTTCTTGACTAATAAGGATTTCCTTTAGTTCCTCCTTCTCACTCGATCCTCGGTACCCTAGTATTACCAGAATTTTATTTGTATCTATCTTCGTGAAGACAGAAGCAAAGTATTTGTTCAACTGGTCTGATATTACTTTGTTCCCCATTAGAAATTCATCTGAATCTGACTGCAAAGGACCTATATTTGTCTTCACTAATCTTTTTCTCTTCACATATCTATTTTGCAGTCAGATGTTATGTTCCCAGCAAGCATCCTCTCCTACTCTACTTCCCCCCTCCTATTTAAAACCTTTCTTCTCCTCTACAGAATTACAAAATTCACCCAGTCCACAGTTTTGCTGCTTTTTCTGGCCAATTTATATGCCTCTTCCTTGGACTCAACACTATCCTTACTTTCCCTTGTTAGCCACGGCTGAGCCACGTACTGCGTATTATTTTTACTCCAGAAAAGGATGTACAATTGTTGAAGATGATCCATGTGATCTTCAAATATTTTCCATTGCCTATCCACCGTCAAGCCTTTAAGTCTAATTCGCCAGTCTATTTTAGCCTATTCACGTCTCATACCATCGAAGTTACCTTTCCTTAAATTCAGAACGTGGTTTCTGAATTAACTGTTGTCACTCTCCATCTTCATAAAGAATTCTAACATATTGTGTTAACTCTTCCCCAAGGGTCCTCACGCAACAAGATTGCTAATTAGCCCTTTCTCATTTCACATCACCCGATCTAGGATGGCCAGCCCATTAGTTGGTTCGTTGAAGTATTAGTCTGGAATACCATCCCTCATACACTCCAGGAAATCCTCCTCCACCGCATTGCTACCAGTTTGTTTAGCCTAATCAATATGTAGATTTAAGTCGCCCATGATAACTGCTGTACCTATATTGCACACATCCCTTATTAATTGTTTCATGCTGTTCCAAACGTCACTTTACTGTTTAGTGGTGTGTACAAGACTCCCACTAGCGTTTTCTGCCTTTTGGTATTCCGTAGCTCCAACCATAGCGATTCCACATCATCTAAGCTAATGTCCTTCCTTACTATTGCGTTAATCTGCTCTTTAAACAGCAACGGCCCCCATCTCCTTTTCCTTTCTGCCCTGCAACTGGTGATGGGTTATTACAGGGGGAGCTTTATTCTGCATGTAACCCGTGCTCTGCCTGCCCTGATATTGCTTGATGGGAGTGTGCAGAGGAATCTTTAATTTGTAGCTGACCGCATGGTCTACCTGCCTTGGGAGTTTAATCTCAATTTCAATCTGTTGGTCCGTAGCCATGTAAGTTATGGCACTTTTAGCGCGCACCCAATTACCTTCTAAATGTAGTGAGGTTTCCTGCAGTTCGTTACCAACCTCCAGCACTCATTGGGTGCAGTTATTTCCCCCCATATCTTATCATATCTCTGCCCAATCACTTTAAATTTTAACCCCTTGTGTGTTGTCCACTCTGCCAATTGAAACAGATCCTTCCTATCCAATCTATACAGGCCACTCATAATTCTAGCCAGCTGAATCAGGTCTCCCCTGAGCCTTCTCTTTTACAAACAAAACAGATCCAGCATCTGCAATATTTCCTCATAGCTGAAATTCTCCAGTCCAGGCAACATGCTTTTAAGTCTCCTCTACTCCAGCTGCTGCCTAACCAGGGTTTTGGACAGTTCAAGCATAAACTCCTTGCTCTTTTATTCAATGCTTCGACTTTTAATAGGAAGCATTACATATGTCTTCTTGCCCATCTTATCTTCCTGGCCTTCTACCTTCAGGGACCTGAGGACCTGCAAACCAAGTTCTCTTTGTTCCACTGCACTCTTAAGTGTCGTACCATTTAATGTGTATTCCGTTGGTTTGTTAGACCTCCCCAATTGTATTACCTACAACTTTTCCGGAGATAATTCCGTTTGCCACGGTGCTGCACACCTGACCAGTACATTGATATATTCCTGCTGCTCGCAGTTGACATCTTCATTATAAACCACGCAGCCTATTTTAGTGTAATCTGCAAACAACTCAATCAAAACCAAAATATTTAAGTCCAAGTCATTGATATATACTACAAAAACACAAGCGATCCAGAACTGAGCCATTTGCAACCATATTGGAGACAGCTTTCCATTCACAACTCGCATCTTCTGGGCCCCGAAATCGCAACTGTCATGGTCCGCGGACACGTCCCTCTACAATCTCTTACTGCTCCTTCACCCGACTTCGCCGTTCCTGCTGAATCTGCCCACGCTCCCACAAGGGTGCACATGAGCAGTCCAGAAGGTGAAAATGAAAGTGAGATACTTACCAATCAAACAGCTAATAAGAACAAAAGAACATACATAAGAACATAACAATTAGGAACAGTAGTAGGCCATCTAGCGCCTCGAGCCTGCTCCGCCATTCAACAAGATCATGGCTGATCTGGCCGTAGACTCAGCTCAACGTACCCGCCCGCTCCCCATAACCCTTAATTCCCTTATTGGTTAAACCTCTACCTATCTGTAACTTGAATAAATTCAATGAGCTAGAATCAACTGCGTTACAGAGGAGAACAGATCCATGGCGGATCAGGCTGAACTGGAGACTCGAACCGAGGAGGCAGAAGTGTACGGATTACACAACTACACGATAAAATGTCCACCGATCATGGAAAATAGAACTGGATGCAATTCCAGTACCCATGGAACTGGACATGGGTGCAAGTCAATGTATCATGAGCAAAAAGGCCTTCGACAGGCTGTGGAGCAACAAGGCACAAAGGCCCAAGCTGAGCCCTTTTCATACCAAGTTGAGAACTTACATTAAAGTACTGATCCCTGTAATTCGCAGTGCAGCAGTAAAAGCCTCCTATGATGGAGCAGTGCACGAACTCCCACTATGGATTGTACCAGTAGATGGCCCCACACTGTTCGACTGAAACTGGCTGGGAAATATCTGCTGCAAATGGGACAACATTCGAGCGCACTCGCCAGTTGACGACGCAACATGTGCCCAGCTTCGAAGCAATTTGCCGTCATTGTTTGAGCAAAGCATCGGAAATTTCTCGGGGTCAAAGATACAGAACCACGTGGCTCCCGGTGCATGACCCATCCCCCACAAGGCACAGGCGGTAACGTATTTAATGCACGAGAAAGTGGAAATTGCGCTTGCCAGGCTGCAGCGAGAAGGCATCATGCAGTTCACCGAGTGGTCCAGTCCTATTGTTCCGGTTCTCAAAGGTGACGGCATGGTCAGAATTTGTGGGGACTATAAAGTCACAATTAACCGTTTTTCGCTACAGGACCAGTACCCGCTACTCAAGGCAGATGACATATTTGCGACCGTGACTGCAGCAAAGACATTCAACATGTTAAACCTGACCTCGTCCTAATTGGCGCAGGGACTGGCAGAATCAAAAAAGGCCTCACCTGCATCAACACGAACAAAGCTCGCTTCATCTACAATAGATGCCTGTTTGAGATTCGATCGGCCACAGCAATTTTCCAAAGGAACATGAAGAGTCTGCTAAAGTCGGTTCCGGGCATCGTGGCTTTCCAGGAAAACATACTGGACACATGGCTGGACAGCATAGAACACTTGCAGAACCTGGAAGCGGTTCTAAGTCGGTTATGTCGCGTTGTACTCAGGGTGAAACATTCGAAGAGTGTTTTCCCGGCGACAGAGTTCAAGTTACATAGAAACATAGAAAATTAGAAAAAATTGCAGGAGTTGGCCATTCGACACTTCGAGCCAGCACCACCATTCAATACGTTCCTGGCTGATCATTCCCTCAGTACCCATTTCCTGCTTTCTCTCCATACCACTTAATCCCTTCAGCCAGAAGAGGCAAATCTAATCCCCTCTTGAATATATCCAACGAACTTGCATCAACAACTCTCTGCTCTCGAGAACTCCACAGGTTAACAACTCTGCGTGAAGACGTTTCTCCTCATCTCAGTTTTAAATGGCTTACCCCTTATCCTTAGACTGTGTCCATTGGTTCTGGACTTTCCCAACATCGGGAACATTCTTTCTGCATCTAACCTGTCCTGTGCCATCAGAGTGTTATATGTTTCTATGCGATCCACACTCATCCTTCTAAACTCCAGTGAATTATGTCCATAAGCGATCCACTCTCCCTTCATGTGTCAGTCCCGCCATCCCGGAAATCAGTGTGGTGAACCTTCGCTGCCCTCCCTCTATAGCAAGAACTTCCTTCCTCAGATTAGGAGACCAAAACTGAACACAATATTCCAGGCGATGCCTCAACAAGGCCCTGTACAATTGCAGTAAGACCGCCCTGCTCCTATACTTAAATCCGCTCGCTATGAAGGCCAAACTGCCATTTGCCTTCTTCACCGCGTGCTGCACCTGCATGCGAACTTTCAATGACTGATGTACCATGACATCCAGGACTTGTTGCACCTCTCCTTTTTCTAATCTGCTGCGATTCATATAATATTCTGCCATCGTGTTTTTGCCTCCAAAGTAGATAACATCACCGTTATCCACATGATACTGCATATGCCATGCATGTGCCCACTCACCTACAGCCTCTTAGCATCCTCTTCGGCTCACACCACCACCAAGCTTAGTGTCATTTGCAAACTTGGAAATATTACATTCAATCCCTTCATCTAAATCATTGATGTTTCTCGTAAATAACTGGGCTCCCAGCACTGAGCTCTGTGTCCCCCACTAGTCACTGCGAAATTGTGAAAAGGACCCGTTTGTCCCGACTCCCTGTCTGCTCATCAGTTCTCTATCCACCTGACACCCAATACCATGTGATTTTATTCTGCACACCAATCTCTTGTGTGGGACCTTATCAAAAGTATTTTGACAATATTCGAAGGTACAATTGTAATGCACCCAAAGTTTGTCTATTTATTAAATGTTCCATGCAGCCAATTAGTTTCTTGTGACCCACAATGTTGCAATAGCCAATGAGCATTTTATGTATTTTCAGATCGTCGAGATGTTATAAGCAAAGACACTGGCAACTCTATGTAAGATTCGAAACCATGGCCTCAGCATTTCCCCAAGTGTTCTTTATCATATAAATACCATGCACTAACCGATTGCGCCACTTGTACCACGCAAAGTTACTGCGAGCTATCCAGTACTCCCATCGTGCAGCTGCCTTTTCCAGCTGTCTCATAATGAATAAAATATAGAAACATCGAATTATACTGCACAGAAAGAGACCTTTTATCCCGTTGTTTCTGTATCGGCTCTCAGCAAGAAGCTATCAATTATTAAGGCTCCACTGATTTTCTCCATCGCCCTGCTTTATATTTGCGTGTAACTGCTTCTTAGCTGCAATGAATTTGGATATGTGTGCTTCTATTCATTAATACATTGTTGTATCTTTCTGCGTGTTGTTAATGCAATGAAATGAAATGAGATGTCCTGCTTTTGCGTCCAAACAGACAAAATCTACATGAAGGTCAACTTTACCGTTAGTCTGACATCAGTAGTAGGGAAAGTTCTCTGGAAGTGGTAACAGGGCTCTTAGAAAATAATAATAGATCTGGGCAAAGTCAACACAGTTTTATGAAAGATAAGTCATGTTTGACAAATCTTTTAGAGTTTACTGAGGCTGTAACTAATAGAATAGAAAAGGGGATCAGTGGATGTGGTGTATTTCGATTTTCAGAGGGCATTAGATAAGGTGCCATAGAAGTGGTTACTGAACAAAATTAGAGCTCATGGGATAGTTGGCATTGATCTAGGATTGGTTAATGGACAGAAATTAGCGAGTAGGAATAAACGGGTCATTTTCGGTTTGGCAGGTTGTAACTAGTGCGGTGCTGGAAGGATCAGTGCTTCTGCCCCAGTTATTCAAAATCTATATCACTGATTTTAATCAATGGACCAAATGTAATATATCCCAGTTTTCTGATGATAAAACGTTAGATGGGTGAGTACGTTGTGAGGAGTTGGCATAAACATGGCATGCGAATATAGACAGGCTAAATGAGTGGGCAATAACAAGGCAAATGGAAAATAAAGTGGACAAATGTGAAGTTGTCCATTTTGGTATGAAAAATAGAAAAGCAGATTATTTTTTTTAATTGTGTGAGCCTGGGAAGTGTTGTTATTCGGAGGGGACTAGGTGTCCTTGCACACGAATCACTGAATTTTAACCTGCAGGAACGGCAAGAAATTAAGCAAGAAAATGGAATGTAGCCATTTATTGTAGCAGGATTTGAGTATAAAAATAGATATGTCTTACTGCAATAATAGCGCGCTGGTGAAACTGCACCTGGAATAACGTGTACAGTTTTGGTCTCTGTACCTAAGGAAGGTATATCTGCCTTCGAGGGAGGATGAACGGAGATTCACCAGGCTGATTCCTGAGATGGGTTATTATCCTATGAGGAGAGGTTGAGAAGACTCGGCCTATTTTCTACAGAGTTTCGAAGAATATGAGGTGATTTCATTGATTCAATGGCGGAGCAGGCTCGAAGGGCGAAATGGCCGAATCTTTCTCCTAATTCTTATGTTCTTATGTTCACCGCTCGCCCTGCGCATATCCCAGATCGACAATGTGAACAACGTAGAATCAGCCTCTGTAAGCAAAAGGATTATGCGGCTTTTCCATAACTTCAGGTGAGAAACTATCAGAATTGATCGTTTTGAAGGGAGTTTCGGAACGCAGCAGAATAAGTTTTGCCAGTAAGTTAAACAATTGGGGCACAACCCGAACTGCAATCTTCTGATAACATCACGATTAATATTGAATTCAGGTGCATTATCCATTCGTCCACGTGTCTCCAACCATCGCTAGGTCACTTTGTTGTGGAGAGAATTGCGAGATTTTTCAGGGCCCCTGCCATGATTATAGAAACGGCTTTACTAAAAGGTAAATACATTTTGAATTATTCAACAGATGTGCGATCAGCAGGAAAACCAATGCGCTTTCAAAATTATCATCTTAGAAATTCACAGCTTTAATCACACTAATTTTAAACAGACACACGCACAGAATGATCCGCGACTGAGAGTCCGTCCCTTTTATAATGACACAGAATGATCCAGGACTGACAGCACGTTCCTTTTATAATGACACAGAATGATCTCGGATTGACAGTACATCCCTTTTAAACAGACACAGAATGATCTGGGACTGAGTGCACACAGAGATTTAATCACATGTATTGGTCTTCTTTTCCAAATTCTAAAATTCTCCGTATCATCAGGCGTAGTACTCTTATTGGCAATCTTATCCGTGTCTTCGTTTCTACTTCTACAATCTTTTATGTCTCTTGTTAGCCATGGTTGAACGATTTTTCAAGTGGTGCATTGATTCCTGAAGATAATGTACATGCGTTGCGAATTACGGATTATTTCTTTTACATTATGCAATCACAAGTACTCTGATTAAAGCTAGAAGTGAATAAAATGTGCTAAAATTTGATTAAAATAATTTACTGTCTGTAACATTGTTTTCAACCGCCTCGGGGTGTTTTAATACGTTAAATGTGCTCTATAAATAAAAGTTGTTAATATTATTATTAACAATAATAAATTGCAGTGCTAAGTGGAAAATGTAGCTGTTTGGTCAAATTGGATAGCACAAAGCAGGCACAGTGATTAATGGCCGAATAGCCTCTTTCAGTTCTGTGTCATTCTCGGATACTCAGTCCTCTAGCAAGATGTGCTTCCTGTGGGAAACATATAATAAATTTGTTCAACAGCTGACTTCAGGTTAAGATAATTGGCAAAAGATTGGGAAAATGAACGGACTGAGACGAATCCAATGGATCTTGAACCTCTCGCGTCAGTGGACCTGCTGAATTATTACCACCTGAGATCATTATATGATGCACAAAACACCAGGAGATCAACCAGGTAGTTTTATGACAGCACGGACGGGATTGAAACAGAACGTTTTCATTTATTGGACGGACGCATTATCGCTTGATAAACGAGCCTCTCCTCCATAGCACTGATGTTATATTTTCTAAAGCAAAATACTGGGGATGTGGCAATCTGAATTAGAAACTGAAATTAATGGACAGCCTCATCAGGTCAAGCAACATTAGTGAAGAGAGAAACAGAGTTATCGGTTCAGACCGATGAAATTTCCTCAGAACTGGAAAAAATTAGGGATGGAACAAGTTTTAATCAAGCACAGAAGCAGGGAAATGAGACGGGTAAGAAAGAACAAAAGGGAAGATCAGCGACACGGTTGAAAGCAGCTTGCTTACATGACAAAAGCGAAAGGGGATGGTAATGGGTCACTTCAAGAAAACAATGTGCCTCAAGAGTAAGTATAAGAGGGAGCAACAGAACCACTACTGAATGCTATTTTCCGAGGAAATGGAAGCAAAATTTCGAAACTGAAATTGTTGACGTCAATGTTCAGTCTGGAAGGCTGCAAACTGCTGAATCGAATGATAAGCAGCTGTTCCTGAGCTTATGTGAGCTTCATTGGACCACTGTCGAAGATTGATTACAGAGAGTTCAGAGTGTGAGTGGTGTGGAGAATTAAAAGGACTGACGACCGGAAGTTCGGGTTAGGCTTCTGGACTGAACTGAGGTGTTCAGCAAAGGTATCTCCAAACAATTGTGTTTGGTATTCCCATAGTAGAGGATACTTCATCGAACGCAGTATGCGAAATTGAAAGAATTACCAGTATATCATTGTTTTACCTATAAAGTCTGTTTGGGACCCTGGACTGTGGGAAGGAGGGAGGAAAAAGGGCAGTTGTTGCATCTCCTTGGCTTGCATTGGAAGTTGCTATGTGAATAGAAGTGATGTTCCGGGCGACGGGAGAGCGGATCAGGGCAACATATAGTGATTGGCCCCTTTTAAATGCTGAAAAGGGAGGGAGGGCTAGATGTATTTGCTGGTGGAATCACGCTGGAGGTGGCGGAAATGGGTGAGGATAATTAATTTAATGTGGAAGCTGGTAGAGTGAAAGGTGAAGACAAGGGATCCCTATCGTAGTTTAGGGAGGGAACGGATGGGAGCACGTGCATGAAATGGGACCGGCGTGGTCAATGCTTGTGTCCACACTGGTTCAGGGGATTCCTCTGTTGTGGAAAAGTGAGGGTATATTTTAAGCACTGGTACGGAAGGTGGCATAGTCAGAGCAGATGTGACGGAGATGGAGAATCTGGCAGAATGGAATAGAGTCCTTACAGGAAGCGGGTGGGCAGATGTGCAGTCAAGTTAGATTTGGGAGTCAGTGGGTTTCCTGCAGATATAGGACTAACCGACCCTCAGAAATAGAGATACCTTTGTCGAGGATGGGAAGGTAAGCGTCGGAGATGGATCATGTAAAGGTGAGGGAAGTTTCAACATTGGAAATAAGGTTGTTGAAATTTTCGATTTGCTGGCAAAAGCAGGAAAGTACTCGAATAAAATCATCAATGTCCTAGAAAAAGAATTGAGGGAGGGGACCTGAGTATGACTAGAACAAACAAAATGACCCCTATCCTTCAGAAATGCAGGGATAGCTAGAACCCATACGGATTTACATAGCATCACACTTTATTTGGAGGAGGTGAGTATATTCAAACAACAAGCAGTTCAAGGTAAGCTCAGTATAAGTTCAGCCAGGTGGAGGAAGGTTTTGACATATTGGTTGGACTCTATTCAAGGAAGCAGCGGAGGGCCGTCATGCCGTGTTGATGAGGGATGTTGGTGCAGAGGGATCGGACGCTCAGATTGAAAAGGAGAATGAGGGCCAGAAAACTGGAAAGTAACTTAGGTTACTTTTTTCCCACAGCACGTTTCAAATCTCTGTTATTAACACTACTACGGTACTTTAATGTGGAATTAATTTTTGAATTTTCTAAAATTGCGTTTTACTGCTTCAATCACCAGGATGGTCTACTGATTATAGGATTGAACTGGAAATTACATGTATGTGTATTTGCTTCATAGCAACTTCACCTCATGCACTGCAGTGGTTCCAGAAGGTGGCTCATCACCACATTCCCAAGTGCAATTAGAGATGGACAATAAATGTATGCTTTGCTAGCGACACCCTCATCCCCTGAATGAAAATGTTTTTAAAGTGATTTACAGCAAATTAACTACTTCTTGAAGCAGATGCATTGGATGTAATTTAGTTAACGGGGGCAGCCAAGTACTACGCAACAGTATCCCACCGCTGATGTTGCTGGTGGGCTGCAGATATGCCCAGGACATGAATTGGAAACCCCACATCCCCGACGTCTTCTTTCAGACATATTATTGGAGCAATTCACGAACAGACGGAGACCATACGGCCCACCCTGTCTGTTCCGGCCGACAAGGAGCTACAGGCTAATCCCACTTAGTTGTTTTTGCTCCGGAGCCTTTCGGTTTATGGCATTCAAGTACATGTGTTGAGGATGTCTCGACATCTACGACCCTTTCAGATAGAGAGTTACAGATCAACACCTTCCTCCGGGTGAATAACATTTCTCCTTAACTCCATTTGAAAAGCTTCAACAAATTAATCTTAATATATGCCCCCTGGTTATTGATGTCTCTGCTAAGTGAAATAACTGCTTCCTACCAGCTCTATCTCGGAAGCTCATAAATTTATACAACTCAATTAGATCTCCCCTCAGCAGCCTCAATTTCAACGAACACGACCCCAGCCTATCCAATCTTTACTCATCGGCAATATTCTCCAGTAATGGCCACATCCACAGGACAACAGCGGACACAGATTGAAGTTAATTGGCAAGAGAACCAGATGGAAGTTCAGGAGAATTGGTTCGATCACGCTCCGTGTTTTTACATTCTATAAAACAATGCCTCAAACGGTGGTAGAAGCAGATTCAATTATAACTTAAAAAGGGAATTGGATACAAACTTGGTGGAATATTTGCAGGGTCGGCGGGGGGCTGAAAGATTTGGGACTATTTGCACAGCCCTGTCAGGAGCACGATGAGCCGAATTACCTCCTTCTTTGATAAATCAACCTATGATTCTACAAAAGATTTATGAAATATTCCCTATCAATGAAGTGGTTCACTTGCTCCACTATCGAATTTTTCTTCTATGTATTTGTGCCTGTGCTGTATCAACTTTAAATTGATTTGAGGATCGAAACTCAGGAAGTTCTGATCCAATTAAACACGAGGGCGTGGTGGCCAAGTAGTAAGTCGTCGGTCTCGTAAACAGAAGGTCATGAGCCTGGAGAATTTTTATCCCCTTTAACGTGAATTGAAAACATCGTTTTTTCCTGATTAACTCTTTCAAAAACTTTCATTATATTGAACATCGCTGTCTTCTCTTTCCTTTCACTGCTCTGAAGAAAACAATCGCAACATCTCCAATCTCTTTGCATCACTGAGATCCCTAGTCCTGGTAAAATTCTACGAAATAAATTCCAGCTGAGGCCTCACCAATATTTCATAAAGGTTCAGCATAACTTCCTTGCTTTTGAGTGGTATTCCTCCATTTTTAAATGGAAGGATCCCATTACCTTTTTTTAACGTCCTTGTCAACGTTTTCTGCCACCTTCAAAGTTTATTTTTCAGCACAACGCGAGTATCCTTGTTACTCCAACCTCCTTAAAATTGTTGCATAAATAGCGGGATAATAAAATGCAAGGAGAGAAGTCTGACTACGTTCGGGGCCAACGATCTCCAGAGGGAGCTGATTAAAGGAAATAATAGGGCCCTTTCAAATTCTACATTTATTTCCGATTGGCTCTGCTTATTATTCGTACCAGTTTATAAAACGTCACACTTCTCTGCTTTACGATAATCGGCCACGTGCTTACCTATTTCACCAGTCTGTGTATGCCCTCTTTTAATATGTCCTTTTCACTGTTTGCTGCGTTACTGTTTTTCGCATCACCTACAAACTTTACAATTATCCACGTTCAGGTCCATATTCGGTGTCACAACAGCAGCATCGTTCTTGAAATGGACCCTGCCTTACACCACTCAAAACTTCCTTCCAGTCTGAGAATCTGAAACGTTCATTCTTCTTCTTCCCTGAACAAACTGCCTGATCTGCAGAGGAATTCCAATAAACAGAATGAGAAGCGAGCAGAGCGAAACTTCAACTGGGATCCATAGATATTTTTTATATAAGGAGAGTAAAGTTTAGAGGAAAAAAGGAGTGAAGATACAGATCAGCATTGACGGAATTGAATGGCGGAGCAGGTTCGATGGGCTGAATGATTTATACCCCTTCATGTATACAGATGCACGCACAAGTCCAAACACAGCAGCAAGCAGACGCAGAGGTCGATTGTTAGAGCATTAAATATGGAGAGACTTTTGCAGACAGGGATAGAATCTGAGTCAGGTAAAAATATTGCAGCTGAGATAGAGAGAAAGAGAGAGGGCAAAACCATTGCGCAGCGACAGCGAGTCATTGCGTTGTGCAGCCTCTCAAATAGAATATTATAAAATGATAGAAATATCTACCAAATAAATATGACGCCATTATTCACCATTTCCATAATTGGTCATGTGTGCCTAACTCTCTCCAGGCTTCCCATCTCAGGAGAAGGGCTGTATTCCTAATGATTCCAAATAGTGACTCACCCCTAGACAAGCAGTGAATGCATGGTGCTGTTCAGCTTTAAAGAAGGAGGGATTTGTGAAAGAGAGTCAGAGGGATTTGTGAAAGAGAGTGTGAGAGAGAAAGAAAGAGACAGAGAATAAAAGGGAGAGAATGGGAGAGAGAGAGAGATCGAGAGAGACAGAGAGAGAGAGAAAGGGTTAGAGTGAGAGAGGGTGAGATACAGAGTGAGTTAGTGAAAGTTAGAGAGAATGTGGTATAGAGAGTGAGGGAGAAAGTGTGACAGTGAGGGATAGTGAGATCGAGGGATATATACTATAGAGAGAGAGAGAGAGAGATTGAGAGAGGCAAATTCCTCCTTGAATAAGGACTGTGAAATGTTCCGTACCACAGATATTATGATAGCGTTCCTGTAATTACCCATGATTACCCCAAAATATGTTTTTAAAACATTGGTACTACATTGTGCACGCACGAGTTTACCAGCACATTACCAAGTCTCTAGAGTCCTGACATACAGCTTCTCAAGGCCGTGGAAAAGTGCTCCCTCATATCCTTCGGAATCCTGGAATATATCCTGTCCGAGCCTGATATTCTGTCTTGCATTGGCCCAACTAACGTAGCTAAACATGATCCTTTATCCTTCATAAGATTGCTCAGTCCGTGTCACCTTTATATCACATTTGCTCCATCATAAAGTGATGTCATAATCATGGGAGATTTTAATGTTCACAGACTGAGAAAAGCAGAGCAGTTTAAATAGTAAACGCAGTATATGTCTTAATATAAATGGAACATTTAGCACAATATTCTTTTAGATCTGACAGTGGAACTGGTCAAACGAGATTTAATGATCAACAAGAGACGAGAATCATTTACCAATCTGAAGGTGAGTTAACGACTTGCAATTAATTTGAGTAATATGAATAAATTTAATATTAGACTGAAGAGGCAGAAACCTTCGTTTTCACTTAAAGTAAGACGAATCTGCAGGGATGACAGATGAATGAACCACAGATAACTGGTCAGGACCGTTAACGGGGAAATGCACAGACCAACAGTGGGACAATCTCAAAGAGGAATTCGAGACAAGAAAGAAATGGTACATTTTGCAAACAGTCATATGAATGTTGGTCAACAAATGTAATGAGATAAAGCAGCAAGGTAAAAGAAAGTTCTTACTCAAAAGCGCTTTGTGGAAAACCAGCGGAATCTGAGAGCAATACAAATCAGCAAAGCAAAATAACCAAAGTAAGAAAATATGCAAAAAGTTGATAGTAAAAAACGTGCAAGTAACTTGAAAGTTAGCAACACAAGTTAATTTCAGTATATTAAGAAAAACAGAGTGTCAAGAGAAAATGAAGGCCCTTTGAATACAGGTGCAGCAAAGCTTTGATAGACTGTAAGGAATTGGAAGACTGGATAGCAGTCCAGCTATCGAAAAGCAAAAAGAGAATAGGCTTTAATTGTAGCAAAGGGGGTAACATGTGTTCCACAGCGATTTGTGCTATGACCAATGCTGTTGATCAAATCTTGGGACATTGTATCCTGGTCACTCGGCCTTCCAGCAAATTTTAACGAGGGCCGAAGTGACTGGAAAGTTTTATTTGCCTCAGTGAGTAAACCCCGTGACACCGCATTATGCCTCCGAAAGGCTGGAAGGCTGAGCGGTCTGAAGCACTGTGTTCAGGTCCGTAGCCTCCGTGGGAAGCGTGGGCTCGCATCCTATCTTTGATGTTTAGTCGTTTACTGATGCAGAACTTTTTATGTGGATTCTGCTGGATGGCATTTTTCGGACCAGTTGATTCATTCCTTCCAGGAAACGATGTTTAGAAGATTTCAACTCTTGTTCCACCAGTCTCTCTGATAAACACTCTGTGACATCTACACTATCTGCTCACTCCGAAGCGTCCCTCAAGCATTCTCATTCAACAAGAGCGTTGCTTTCCTTCCCCCATTAAAGAACGCTTAGAATCCCTGATACTCTGAGCAAAGTGTGTTTTGAAAGCCGTGGCATAAAATTGAAACCGAAAATGTTGGAAATATTCAGCAGCTCAGGCAGCAACTGTGGAGACATTTTCAGGACTTCATTCTCCACTTTGCTTGATACTTCACGTTGCTCATATCTTATAATTTCAGCACCTTCGTGCAAGGAGTGGGTGGAATTTAGGACATGCTGTTTTGTGCAAATAGAGAAAGGCAGCAAAACAAAACTCCCCCACTTCAGCTTGGGCAAGGATGGGACTCAGATTCAGTGGACTGCCCATTACATTTCAAGTCCAAAGTCTTATCCGCTCGGCCATCGCAGCTGCAGTAAAGCCGCCTCCAACAATCTAAATTCTTAACTCACTGACCCTATCTACAAGTGGCATTAACGGTTTTGTGATATTAAAATTGCTTCAAATTCATCAAATCGAAAAGATCCACAGTGACCATTACAATAAAGGAAATGTTCCTATATTTAACAGTAATGTAAAATATTGAGAACCATATCGGCTATTCTGAGGATAATGACAATTAACAGCAGGAATATTTATTCCTGCTCCCACATGGCACAGATCAGCTCAGGCTCTGCTCCCTGCCCGCAGACTGATGAAAACTGTCCCCAGTTTATAAACTGATACTAGGTTGAAGCTAAATATCCATGGCTAGTTCCTAAATACTGTTCTTGAGTTCAAATATATCAACCAGTTATTTAATCCAGAGACAGCTTCAAATCTCTTATATTGTTCAAATAATTCAAAGTATGAATATGACATCAAATGTGTTTCAATGCCAATGGGATGATGTAATGCACATTGTGGGCCAGCGGTTTCCAAGGTGAACTTAGCTGTGACTCACTTGCCTCTCTCTTCACTTCCTCCTACATGCTGCCGGTTATAATTATGCTTTTACAGCTACTGCTCTGGGCCACTGCATTCCACAGTCTCACAATTCGTTCAAAAATATACTTTCGCTACTGGTGTATTTCTTGAGCTTCTAGACGCAAATTGAGGAATGATGTGCTTTTTTGAACGTGTAAGTTATTCATTACTGAACATACAGAGCATATTTTCCTTGTTGGGTAAATGAAGAAGAAAGTGGACAACTCCTTCACGTTAGATCCAAGATTTCCAGGATCAAAATCGGTGAAAACGTTTTGATAGGAGGGTTGATCATCTGGAATATAAGAACATAAGAATATGAGAAATAGCAACACAAGTACACCTTTTGGTCCCTCAGGCACACTCCGCCATTGAACGAGATTATTGCTCATCTCTACCACAATCTCACCTGCCCTCACGATTGCCATATACCTAGATTCCCTTAATATGAAAAATCTATCAATTTCCATCTTGAATATGCTCGAAGACAAAACTTCCTCAACCCTCTCCGATACAGAATTTTAAACATTAACAATGTTCTGACTAGAGACATTTCTCCTCATCTCAGTCCTAAATGGGAAACCCTAACTTCAGGAACTGTGATCATTAATTCGAGACTCCAGAGCAAGGGGTAGCAGCCGCAATGCTTTTGCATTCTGCGGCCCCGTAAGAATTGTGTATGGTTCAATGAGATCACATCTAATTATTCTGAACTGTATAGAATCTAGACCTAGTCTACTTAATATTTCCTTACAGGAACACTCACACTATGCCTTAGGCAATGAGTACAAAACTGTATACAATACTCCAGGTGTGCTCTCACCACTGCCCTATATAATTACAGTAAGACATCTTCACTGTTACATTCAAGTCCTTTTGTAATGAAGCCTACATACCTATTCCTTCCTTCATTGCTTGCTATTCTTGCATGTTATCTTTCCGTGATGCGTGTACAAGGACACCCAGTTACCTCGGAAAACCAATCATTCCCAATCTATCATCATTTAATAAATCTCTGCATTTCTATCGTTTCTCCGAAAGTGGAAAAAGTCACATTTTTAAACACTATATTTGATTTGCCACATTCTGGCCCACTCACTTAGCCTGTTTATATTCACTTGAAGCAACTTTGTATTCTCGTCATGACTTAAATTCCCACCTACCTTTATATCATCAGCAAACTTGAATACACTACATTTTGTCCCGTGAACCAAATCATTGACCTATTTTTGAATAGCTGAGGCCCAAGCACCGATCTTTGCAGAACCGCACTATTTACAGTACACCAACCTGAAATAGCGCATTCATTTCTACTCTCTATTAAACAATCCTCAATGCATGTTGTCCAATGCCTTCCTAAAATGCAAATAAACACATCCACTAGTTCCACCTTATCAATTATACTAGTTGCTACCTGAAATTTGTTAGCACATGATTTCCCTTGCAAAGAACTCTTCCACAAAAGGCTGCGGATTTCGGGATGAAATGGAGCTTACGACACTGAGCCATCGATTTCTGTTCATAATTCAATGTGTATCCCTCATTCTGTTTGGCTTTGTTCTTTTAAGAAATGGGCATTCGACAATAATCACAATGTAGAATCACCTTCCATCAATCAACTTCACTGGAAGAGCAGCTCACGCTCTGGATACAAAGATTCCGGATGGACTGAGGACACTAATTTATTAAGTGTCGGGTGTAAAATGGATTCGGAACATTTTGCAAAATGTATGACCAATGTATGAAACGGCAGCTGCGGGACTTGTACCTGCAATCTCTGATAACATCATTTTCATCATTTAGGGTATTACAGGTCCCGCTGGCTGTGTTTATCTCGGATTATGCATATCTCGGTTGCTTCTAAATTAATTAATCCGTGGGTTTGCGCTTCTTGTGGGTGAGTGGAAATCTCGAAGATATATGCTGAATATTTCCCTGCAAACCATTTACATCTGCCTAGTCGTTAAATTTGTACAACTGCACAAATGAGAGAATGGGAACATAGAAAAATAGGAACAGGAGTAGACCATTCATTCCATCGAGCCTATTCTGCCATTCAATAAGATAGTAGATGATCTCCGTATCGCTGCCTTTGGCACATATCCCACCATTAGTTGACACAAACATTTCAATGTCATATATACAATTTATCTAACATCGAATTCAGTTTGCAGAAGAGAGTTCAAAATTTCTACCATCATTTGTGTGTGGAAGTGTTAATTAATTTCACTTTTGGCTCTAATTCTTTGAATATACCACCTGTTCCGAGATTCCCAAGTCAGCGGGAAAAGTTTTTATCTGCTTACACTGATATGTGCCGTTAATATCTTGACATTTTCGATCAAATCACACGTTATCATTCTAATTTCAATGGAATACTGCCCTAATTTGTTGTTATGTCCTTGGATTCCATGTGTCATTAGGAAAGCCATACGTTGCACTCACTGCAAGGTGAATATATCCATCCTGCGTTTTAACAAATATACATATACACAGAAATGTAAAGGAAGGCTATAGCTCAAAATTGGTGACGTCGGAATAATTTGTAACATTTTTCAGTGAGCGGCACAGAGACGATGGGATTAATGGTCCATTTCTGAGCTGTATGATTCTATGTCGTCTCGTTTTCAGACCGGTGGAAAGTCCAGCTGTATGATAAGAGTACTGATGCCTCATCGGATCATGGTGTGGCTTTTGTGGCGCAACTGGTTAGTGCGCATTATTTAATATGATAGCACAAGCATGGGCAATCCGCGGTTGTGAGTTTGAGCATCACCGTGGCAAGCAATGGTTTTGTTTGTGAGATTTCTAGCAACTTTGAAAGTACAATTGTTTTGTCCGCACTTATCAATTTATTAGCGGTTCCATGTGAGCATTTAGAATCCAATGTGCCACAATGTTTCAGGAGCAGTTGCGAGTTTCAAAGCATAGCTTT